>NC_045555.1:47722353-47924853 GCF_009769535.1 Thamnophis elegans | reverse complement strand
CCTTGAGCCGGTGAGATTAGAACCGCCGAACTGCAGATAGCAGTCAGCTGAAGTGGCCTGCAGTACTGCACCCTAACCACTGCGCCACCTCGGCTCTCGGTCCTCCCGAGTTTGACACCCCTGTTACAGAGCCTGCTTTAACTGTATCCCCAAAAGCTTTCTTCCAGAGGAACTAAAGGTAGGAAACGCTTTACGTTTTGTCAGTCCACTGTTCCATTCAGTTATAGCGACGTGGCTCAAATTTGGCAACTTTTAAGATGTGTGGACTTCAACTCCCAGAATTCCCTTGGCTGGGGAATTCTGGCAACTGGAATGCACATCTCTCTATGTTACCAAGTTTGTGGAACACCGAATTGTAACACGAATAGTCACTTTGAAATTCAAGGACCTCTCCAATCCTACAAGATGGTGACAGTCAGGATCACACTTGGCATTTCACAATCAAAGCATATAGTCTCTCACTGAATCACAACTTTTTCCCTGCAGGCTGAGATTCAGTGAGAAGCCGAACCATGAAATACTGCTCTGAGTTCACAGTTTAGTCTGGGTAAAATGATGTAGAATTGATATTTTTCTCTGACCTCCTTCCACGACTATTTATCTCTGTCCTACACATATCCCAATTATTCAAATGATTCCTGCCTACGCAGCCACTCAGAAATGTCTTCAAAGTTGCATTTTGAATACGAGGCAAAGGAATCCATAACAATTGCCTTTAGCCTGACTCCAGCTGTGCAGAACAGATGCCGGCTGCTCCAACATGGCTCCATCCTTTTGCAGTTGGGGTTGGGCATCTCTTCTACGCGTTGCAATCAAAGGAAGACAGATCCCATTTCTCAGCTTTCACACTGAAGCCCAAGCTAGTTCGTTTTACATAAACGCACTTTCGCTGTCACTCACCGCTGGGTTTGATTTGTCTCACTTCTGAGCCCGTTTGAAATCCTGAGTTAATTCTAACACGATTAATTCATGAAATGAAGATGTTTGACCTTAAAATGTTTCTCCCGTAGTTGAAGGAACAAAAACATCAACAAATGGTTACCCTTTTTCCTTCGCTTTCACTTGTAATTGGAAGCTTTTATCCTACGTTTTATTTCCGTTGCTGGCAATCATACTTAAAAAGAGCCATTTTCCCTCCTACAGCAACACAGTAGCTCCCATAGAGAAATATTAACCACAGCTATAATAAAACTATATCTAATTTTTTCACATCTGGCAGCTTTAAGATGGGTGGATATCAACTCCCAGAGTACTTCAACCAACATGGTGGCTGGAGAATTCTGAGAGTTGAAGTCTATCCATCCATCTGGAGCTGAGGTGGCGCAGTGGTTAAATGCAGCACTGCAGGCTACTTCAGCTGACTGCAGTTCAGCAGTTCGGCTGTTCAAATCCCACCAGGCTCAAGGTTGACTCGGCCTTCCATCCTTCCGAGGTGGGTAAAATGAGGACCCAGACTGGGGAGGGCAATATGCTGACTCTGTAAACCGCTTAGAGAGGGCTGAAAGCCCTATGAAGCAGTAGATAAGTCTAACTATTGCTATTGCTATCTTAAATTTGACAAATTTGAAAAACTCTGTATGCTTCTCGTGATACTCCTTTTCATTCCCGCTTCAGTGGTTTTTTAATTTTTCCAATTAATTTTTAGTATTTTTAGGTGCTGGTTATCACCTTTAAAGCCCTACATGGCTTAGGACCCGGATATCTGCGAGATCGCCTCCTGCCACATACCTCCCAATGGCCGATAAGATCTCACAGGATGGGCCTTCTCCGGGTGCCGTCAAACGGACAATGCTGGCTGGCGACTCCTTGGAATAGGGCCTTCTCTGTAGCTGCTCCAGCCCTGTGGAACGATCTACCCTCAGCGATACGGACCCTTCCCACTCTCTCGGCCTTCCGAAAGGCCACAAAAACCTGGCTATTCCGGCAGGCCTGGGGCTGTTGATCTCACGAATGAGGTCCAGCTCCACCTAGATTGAGTGTATCATGTGTTGCTTTTTAATCTGTTTTTCTCTCTCCTTATTTTTAACGTTTTATCATTTTAGTCCTGTATTTTGTAAGCTGCCCGGAGTCCTTCGGGATTGGGCAGCATATAAATTCATTAAATTTACAATTTGTATTCCGTAAGTAAAAATCAAAAGGCAACCAGGGGCATCTTTTCAAGATGATTAAAAAGATGCTACAGGACCCTTCCTGATTTTTGGCTAGAGTGGACTAGCCAAGACAGTTCTTCTACTACCGTGATGGCGAACTTATGGCACGCATGCCCAAAGTGGCACACGAAGCCATGTCGCCTGGCACATGCAGCCTTGCCTGTTGGTCTTTTGGGTTTCTGGCACGCATGCGCAGACGATGATCAGCTGTCCTCTGTGCACGTAGTACTGAAAACCAGTGTGCGCACGTGTGCCAGCCAGCTGATTGTCACGCTAGAACCCATAAGTTTGGCTTTTCTGGAGTGCGATCCCTTCACGCACACAGCAGTGAAAAAAAAAACCAGCCTGTGCATGTATGCTGGCCAGCTCATCTGTTTTCCCTGGCAGAAGCACTGCGACCCAGTTCTTCACTATTTCCAGGGCAGTCCCGCCGCGGGCCAGATCTAAGCACCCCTTGAGTTTGACACCCCTGTTCTAAGGGACAGTTGCCCCAACCCTGTTGCTTTTCTGAAAGATCCTAAACACTTTCGGTATTTCTGTCAGCAGGCTTGGGCGCCATGAATGGACCCAGAGAGAATCAAATGGCTGATTTGTTTGTGATATTGCTGACATAAGAGGTGGAAGGTGGGGCTTTTTAATGGGTTTCTATTATATGGAGTTGGTTTTTTTAAAAATTTGGTAAGCTACCTACAGTATGGGTGAGTTGGGCAGCCTAACAAATTGATTTAATAAGTAAGTTCATTTAATTTCTAGACTTAAAGTTTTAAAAGTTGTGGGGAAAGAACAGTGCATTTCTTTATCTAATTCACGGTGTGGTAAACCAGATCTGCTAAGCCGCTTCTGCTGACGTGGGTTTCAGGGATTCTGGATCCCACAACAACGTTGAACCCTGATGACATCTCCAAGGCAGAATGAAGCGTTGCACCTTGATGATTATTCAGCATATACGTATAACCAATCCTTGGCTTTCTGTAAGTAGCATCATTTTGGCATTACTGTATGAATTAAACATGGGGTAGAAATACTGTGAAATCCTCTCTTTTTTCCCCCTCAATTAGGTCTTCAGTAAAAACTAGAATTCAGCAAGTTAGCAAACGACAGGCAGGATGTCTTTTTTTAAAAAAAAACTTAGACTATAAGTAGGAAAAAGTTTACGTCTCTGCCCTTGTTCTGTCAACATGTCACACAAATTGCTGAACATGAGGAAGGGAGGGGTATTAGTGCTTGCTATCAACTTAATCATCACAATAGGATGCTGTTTCTCACAGGACTCAGGAGACCCCTATGGAATCTATAGGTTCTGCCCCAGAATTCCATCCATTATTAGCCAAATCGGGCTATTTTTTTCCCAAAATTATTGTGGGTTTTTTTCCCCACCTCTTCTCAAATTCTAGCATTGTAATGAGAGGGGATGACAGGGGGAATCATCTATTTTCCCCAAACAGCATGGCAGATTTTTGTTTACAAAATGGCAGGGGAAAGTATTAAATATGACTTAGCAAGAAATTGATTTCTTCATTTAATGAGCATTTCAACACTCATTAAACTTCTGTAGCTAAATACTTGGGATGGTTTAGCGACCTCCTTTTGAAAGCTCTTTCCCAATGCCGATGAATTAAGTAAGGTTCTACATTTAGGCAAGAAAAACGAAATGCACAGGGACAGTATAGGTGGTACCTTGCTCAATAGTAGTAACTGTGAAAGGGATCTTGGAGTCCTAGTGGAGAACCATTTAAATATGAGCCAGCCGTGGGCAGCAGCTGCCAAAAAAGCCAACACAGTTCTAGGCTGCATAAACAGAGGGATGGAATCAAGATCATGTGAAGGGTTAATACCACTTTATAATGCCTTGGGAAGGCCACACTTGGAATACTGCATTCAGTTTTGGTCACCACGATGTAGAAAAGATGTGGAGGCTCTAGAAAGAGTGCAGAGAAGAGCAAGAAAGATGATTAGGGGACTGGAGGCTAAAACATATGAAGAACGGTTGCAGGAACTGGGGATGTCTAGTTTGATGAAAAGAAGGACTAGGGGAGACATGATAGCAGTCTTCCAACATCTCAGGGGCTGCCCCAAAGAAGAGGGAGCCAAACTATTCTCCAAGGCACCTGAGGGCAGAACAAGAAGCAATGGGTGGAAACTAATCAAGGAGAGAAGCAACTTAGAACTGAGGAGGAATTTCCTGACATTTAGAACAATTAATCAGTGGAACAACTTACCTCCAGAAGTTGTGAATGCTCCAACACAGGTTTTTAAGAAGCTGTTGGATAACCATTTATCTGAAGTGGTGTAGGGTTTCCTCCCTAGGCAGGGGGTTGGACTAGAAGACCTCCAAGGTCCCTTCCAACTCTGCTGTTCTATTCTATTCGAATTCAAAGTGGATAGACAGAACGAAAAACAAGAAGACAAAAATAAAAAAATCCCAGTGGCATTCATTCAGCTTTCCTTGTCGCTTGCCAGGCCTGCCTGCTTGAAGGGCAGGGAGGCCATCGAAGGCCCCCCCACCAGCCTTTTTAGAAGTGAATCACATCAGATGCAGTCCAGGGGCTTCCCCAGAAGTCCTCTTGCAAGCTTGCATTTGCAGAAAACTATATCAACATGGATTTCTCATCTCCACTGCTGGCCATTGAATCTCCCTCCAAGGTTAAATCCCCTAATGGAATTCCCTGGAGGGTGGTCTTTAGATCACAGTTTCTCAACCTTGGTAACTTGGAGGATGTGTGGATTTCAACATCCCTTGTCAAATGTATCCTCTGCTTAACTTGTCCCTTTAACGTGACTTGTGGGAATAGGAAGGAGATGGATGCAACTAGTCATTTTTTTTTTTTAGTCATTTTATTGACATTTATAGGCCGCCCTTTTCCCTAAGGGGACTCAGGGCAGCTTACATTTCATAGGAGGGGAGTGTAAGACAGGACACAAAAGAAATGTGAATGAAGGAAAATAACCAATAAAAACACAACATTCATTCGACATTCGGGCGGGGCGAGATTAGGATCTTATCCCCAGGCCTGACGGGATAGCCAGATCTTGAGGGCTGTGCGGAAGGTCTGGACGGTGGTGAGGGTGCGAATCTCCACGGGGAGATCGTTCCAAAGCGTCGGAGCTGCAACAGAGAAGGCTCTCCTCCGCGTAGTCGCCAGTCGGCACTGACTGGCGGATGGAATACGGAGGAGGCCAACTCTATGCGATCTGATGGGACGAAGGGAGGTAATTGGCAGAAGGCGGTCTCTCAAATAGTCAGATCCACTACCATGAAGGGCTTTATGAATGGTGAGTAGCACCTTGAAGCGCACCCGGAGATCAACAGGTAGCCAGCGCAGCTCACGGAGGATCGGTGTTATGTGGGCGAACCGCGGTGCGCCCACAATCACTCGCGCGGCTGCGTTCTGGACTAGCTGAAGTCGCCGGATGCTCTTCAAGGGCAGCCCCATGATTAACTAATGATAAAGATGCGTGTGATTCTTCTTATTTGATCACATTGTCTCTCCCCTACTACTTCTGGGGATCAGGAATAAGCGGAGACCTTCATTTGTGGCTTTACAATAAGCTTGCTCCTTTCTTATTAGTAATCCTAAAAATATGTGCTTGATTATCCGGTTCAGTGACTGGGTGTTTTCCTTAAAAACACAGTTATATAAGAAAATTTAACAAAAAAAAATATAAGTGATGAACATAAATGAATAAACTAAGGGGGAAAAAACCTGAAAGTTATGCAATGCTTCGAGATTTGATACCATAAATGTACTTTCTGCCTGCCCGCAACTCCTTAAAGGATTTTCATTAAGTTTCTTTGGCAACTGCCTGAATCAAAAGTGATCCCCTTCCAATGTTTTTGTATCTTGTTTAGCGTCCTTCACCTTTTTGTCGTGTCCCAAAACACGCTTAAACCCTGAAGCCATCGTACCTTTCTTCCTATGATCAACGTGGGGCCACCTACACATCTGTTTGGTTTGGATTTAGCATTCAACTTCATTTTAGAAGCAACTCCATATGCACTGTGGGCAGTAATTATGGTAGAATATAGAAAGAGCTCAGCTAAATGGCTGGTTACTTCTTTCTGGGATTCTCCACAACCTCAAAGGTCCCACTACAATCCAAAAAGAATAACTGAACAAATTAGTCTACTCCCTAGGCGTTTCCATCTTTCCTGGGGGAATTCTTCAACGCACAGAGCTCGGCTCCTATCATCGTAGGGATGGCATTTCTGAAGGTGGACTAGAAAGAAAGAGAGAACTCTGAACACAGCTGGAAGAAGATTTTGTTGTGCTGATCAGCTTGGCTGGGAAGTTTCCTCAGACTAAACACTGACGTCAAGTTGTAGGGGAAAGGCAATCTTATCTTTACCTTCTGAACATATTGATAGCAAACTTCAGTGACGGCTAACCTTTTTTGCCCTCGCTTGCCAAAAACGTGTGTGTTTGCACACCCACAATGCAACGCGTTCTGCCCCCTGCACATGAATGCACGACCTCCCCATGTTCCCCCTGCATATGTGTGTGACCCCCTGTGCCCCATTATGGGCCTAGCAGGCCTCCCTGGAGCCTCCTGGAACCAAAAAGAGGGCACAAGGGGATGCCACACACCTGTGTACTCTCCCAACCCATGCAAATGTATGTGTGACCCCCCCCCCCGGCAGCCACACACATTCACATGCGTCTCCCGCACGCACAGCAGATCCCAAAAAATCAGCTGGCTGGTGGGAGGCGCACACACATGTGCAGTACATCTGAGCTGGGCAACGGCTCGCCTGCCTGCAGAGAGGGCCCTGTGTGTGCTACCTGTGTTACTGTGGGTTGACCATCACGGGTATAGTCTTTAGTCTGTCCAGAGTTTTGAAAAAGTGGGATGAAAGGGAGAGTTTTATTTCCATCGTATATTTCACAATGGTTGAGTTGTGAGCCACCCTGAGTCCCCTTCGGGGGGAAAAGGGCGGCATATAAATAAAAAGATAAAATAAACATTCAAACAATGTGTGTGTTTGAGTGTGAAACAGACAGACAGACCGACAGACAGACAGACAATCTGGGTAGATATAGTTAAAGGTTTTTTTTTTCCACTAAGGTGTCACAAGTCATCCCTTTGAAATTTAAGAAACTTCCAGTTGTAGCGGAGGGCACAGCCTCTCTGTACTTGGTCTTTATAAAATCGCCAGGGCCTGCTCTCTGTCCAAGACAATGCATCACACAAAAAAATAGCTACTAGAACTTGGCAACCCAGAATAAGAACAAATCACTGGGTCCAGCAGCTATTTTTCCAGAACTTGAAAGGAATTGCAGATTAGAAGGCTTGAAGCAAATTCACCTGACCTCTCTAGAGAGAGCCTTTGATCTCTTATGGACTCAGATGAGGGCAGGACAGTATAACAATAAAATGTGATTAGTGCTTTCTTTCTTTCTTTCTTTCTTTCTTTCTTTCTTTCTTTCTTTCTTTCTTTCTTTCTCTCTCTCTCTCTCTTTCTTTCTCTTTCTTTCTTTCTCTTTCTGTCTCTCTCTTTCTTTCTCCTTTCTTTCTTTCTTTCTTTCTTTCTTTCTTTCTTTTCATCTCTCTCCGTCCCCTCTCTCTTTCTTTTGTTTGTTTGTTTATTTCATTTGTATGCCGCCCTTTTCCCCGAAGGGGACTCAGGGCGGCTCACAACTCAAACAAGGGAAGGGGGATACAGACAATTAGACAACAACAGAAAACAATACATAATTTAAAAGCGCAACAATCATACCATTCGAGGCGGGGGGCAACGGCTCTTTAGCCCCAGGCCTGCAGGGAACAGCCAGGTTTTAAGGGCTTTGCAGAAGGCCTGGAGGGTGGTGAGGGTTCGAATCTCCACGGGGAGCTCGTTCCAGAGGATCGGAGCAGCCACAGAGAAGGCTCTCCTCCGGGTAGTCGCCAGTCGGCATTGGCCGGCAGATGGAATTCGGAGGAGGCCTAATCTGTGGGATCTGATCGGTCTATTGGAGGTAATTGGCAGCAGGAGGTCTCTCTCCCTCTCCCTCCTCCCTGTTCTAATTTCTTTCCTTTTTTCTTCCCTTCTTTTTTTGGGTGGTGGGAGATACAACCACTTCAAGTTGCTTGGAATACAACTCATTCATGTTTTTCGTTGGTGTCCAGGATTTGGCTGAAACGAAGGAGTCAGTTGTGCTATAAATATGATTTGGGTTGACAATAAAGAAGCGAGTGAGTCCTCTTTTTTTCACCGGAAAACTGCCAGGCGAGGCTTGAATAATAAATAATAAATAATAAATAAAAGGATTAAAATTAGCATTTGTTTATAAGGAAAACATTTCAGCACCCCCCCTGCACAGTCCTAAGAGCCCGTTGCTATGTAGAGCGAAGAGGAAATAGAATTGAGGGCAAATACACTGCAGGTGAGAATTCTTAATGTCTCTTATTTCCTTTGCGCAAGAGAAGGGATGTGATTTGTTCCTGCTCCCTTTTGACATTTGCTTCCACTTTTGGGCAAAAAGCAGCTGCATAGAATGGCTTCACTTACTGACTAGATTCATTTGCAACCCTGCTGATAAGCGCTTAATGACTGCTGGAAAAAACGTCATGAAACTGGATCAGTCACATGATGACCTTGCTTTACAACCATCATGACTTATGACCGTAATGGGAAGGCTCCACTCCAGTCATAAATCAGGGACTACCAGTAGTCATAAGTGGCCCAAATGGTGCCCTGAGTAGTGCTCCTGGTTCCTGTGTCCCTGAGGACACAGGTAAACCTCCAAGTGCTTCAAGGACCCTCTAAAAGGATGCAAATGACCAGCTGTCCACAAGGAATATAAAATCCTTCCATTCCCCACTATCCTCTCAGAGCTGAAGAAGCTTCTTGGATGAGAAGCAAAACGTCTTCAAAAGAAAAAAAACAACAAGAAAGTCCCACCTTTGGGACAACCCGAGGTGGCGCAGTGGTTAAATGCAGCACTGCAGGCTACTTCAGCTGACTGCAGTTCTGCAGTTCGGCTGTTCAAATCTCACCGGCTCAGGGTTGACTCAGCCTTCCATCCTTCCGAGGTGGGTAAAATGAGGACCCGGATTGTTGTTGGGGGCGATATGCTGACTCTGTAAACCGCTTAGAGAGGGCTGAAAGCCCTATGAAGCGGTATATAAGTCGAACTGCTATTGCTATAACCATGACCTGGATGACTGAGAATCTCTACAGGAATCTCTATAGTTATAAGCTAACATCTCCCAATCATTCATATCATCCACACATGCTATACTCCCATCGATTGTACTATCATCCCTGCCTTGTGTAACCAAGAAGAACAACACATCCAAAGTCCCAACTACCGTTCTGAAGGACAATGCAGTGCAACGCTAGTGCAGCCCTCAAACACAACTGCGAAATGAAGTCTCCCCAGGCTGTGTGCGGGATGCCAGTCCTCCCAGCGGAATGAAACACCTAAGCTCTGAAAACATTCACACACGCCTACGTGCTCCAATGTGTAACTCTGTTCGCAGGTTTTTACAAAAATCTATAAAAACAGTGCTTTTCAGTCACCAGGCTTTTCAGCGTATTTTTAGCATTAGTGTTAATTTTTTTTTTTTAAAAAAAAAAAACAGGTTCAGCTTTTCAGTTTGACTGTTTTAAATTTCCCTGAGCTGCGTGTGTGAGAATAAGAAAGTCAGGTATAAACGCCATAAAGGAAACAAGCCGAAAGGAGACATCATAGTACCATCGAAGAAAAATTCAGCATCTACATCTATGGTACAGGCACCCCATAAGGATGAGGCACTGATTCTGTCAGCCCATCTCATGGCTCGGGGTGCCAGCTGTGAAGGGAACTGCTGTTTACCTTCACTATAGCATACAAGATCATTTAAAATTAGAGAACAAGAAAATAAACAATTTTATAAGATACGGGATTTATTTTATCAATGGTTGGACAAAAAAAAAACATAATGAAATATGCTAGAGAATTTTACAATATAAGGATAATGGAAGGATACGGAATATAATATAAAGATGTATTACTATCGGGTGGATTTAGGATGGTGTAATGAAATACCATAATATAAATTAACTCAGAATTTAGAATATCTAAATGCTGTAATAATAGTTATGGTCAAATGAATGATTAACAATGATAATAATGTATACATATATACTAGACTGATAATATGAGATTTTATATAAATTGTAAGTGAGGACTATGGAGAGGATCCACAAAAGTTTTGTAACCAACCAACACACTGTATATAACTAGAAGACGGTTTTATGTTTTATGTTTGTTTGTATTTATTTGTCTAATTTTTTTCTTTTTCTTTTTTAAAAAAAAAGGGTATCCAGCCATTAAAACACTCTGCTAGCTCCATTTAGTTGCTCAGACTCCACCCCGCAAGGAATTATGGGGGCATTAAATGAAGATGATGATACCATCAAAGCATCATATATGGGCCCTACCTTTGACAGGATGCACTGCAAAAATTACTACTTGGACATAAGCCAAGAAAGCTTATTACTTCCTTGATATATTATACCTGCCCCACAAAAATTGAGGCAGAGGTTTACTTCAAGTCAAACAAACACTTGAGAAAGAAAAGCATATATTGGCTAATTAGGTAAAAGTTAGACAAGAAAAAACATTGGTTCAAGTTAGAAATTATATCCAGAGAAGATACTGTTATCCCCATCCAATAACATCTGCCTATCCAAGGTCCTTGGGAAGGATTTGATAGGTGGGGGGGAAATTGCCAAATCCAGCCTAAACATCTGGCTGATTGTGCAACCCACCGTCATAATAATAAATCAATCTCTAACTACGCCTTAAGTGATAGCTTTAATGGTAAATTAAAGGAACTAGGGCTCAAAACAACTTCTCTGATTAGGCAATATATTATAAGAATGAAGTGGGGGGAAGTGGAATCCATGACTGCTTGCTTCAAAATCAAATAAATTGAAAATGTGTTTCATGGCATTTTCATTTGATCATTTTAAATTCATTTGGATGCCAGCTGGTTAAAAGCAGGGAGGGTGGGAAAAATCAAATACTTGGAGGGAGAATTACAAGGCACACTTAATTTTAAAACAGTCCTTTGAAACAAGCAAACAGCCTCCCCATTATATAAATGGAGATCCATTTTTAAAATCAAAACAGGACCTTTTTAAAAAAATTATCAGATGTGATCTCTACTTACTCAACAAGTCCAGCTTTCATTCTTTTGAGTGAAAAGGGAAATATAAATGCATTTTTCCTTTTCCTTTCAAAGCAATAGCCGCTTTATTAAGCCTCGTGTGCAGTCAGTTTTTACCTGGGAATAAGTCACTGAACATAGTAAGATTTGCCTTTGAATAACCCTGCATATCAGGGGCTGCAAATTGGTAAAATCATAACTTATATATTGCAAAATGATAAAATGCAAATTGGATTGCGGATCTCCAATTCAAGTGACAAATCAATCTTGCAAAGTTCTTCCCGATGGAATTTATCCTAATGTCACTCCTTCTTTCAAGATAAAAGGCTCACAATTAATTCAACTAAAACTAGAAGGGAAAAAGAAAATTACATAGTCATTTGATCTGCTAAAAAAGTAAGCTTTTGATCCGCTAAAACGGTTAGCTTTGACTTCTTAACTTGTTTTGGGGACAAAAGCTGAACAGCAATCCTCTGTTTTTTGGTGATGTATTGGCTGATTTTGTTGTAATGTTAAGCAACCTACCAAAAGGTTAGGCTCCCTCCCTGAGGCTAGGAAAGCTGGAAATTGGAGTGAGGAAGGCAGGAACTGAAAGTTTTTCCAGGATCACTGGAAGACAGTCTTGAATTCATGCATTATGTATTTTATTTGGGGGGGTGGGGGAATACATTTCGGATGCTTCTCCGTACAGTTATTCCTTCCATGATATATTTTAATGGAGCATTTTTATGGGAACAGCTCGGAGATAAGCATTAAACATAATCACCATAAAATTACTTCTTGGACTTAGTTCTGAAGATAGCAAGCAGCTTCATATAAGCTTCCACCCATCATACGAAGATACGTAAAAGTAAAACCCATTTGCATTCTGCTGATCGTATTTGTAACTAAGTCTCCCAGTCCAAACAGACAATCAATTGATTGTTTACACAGGCAACGCCACCCTAGGGAGGCCACAGGAAAACGAAGTAGAAGAAGGTCCATATTGCCCATGAGCCAGGATTTTTTTGAAGGTGCGGGCAGAGGACCAGGGCAGAGGGTGCATCCTAGATTTTGATGGGAAGCAAATAATCTATTGAGTGTGAGGTCTGGTGTAATTTGATCAAAAGAACAGTGGGGCTTTATTTCAACTGGATCCAAAACCCTTCATCCGTGCAATATTTCTTATAAAGTTTCTAGTAGCTTCTGGTAGCAGAGCTGGTTTTTCTCTGAGAGAAGGCTGGAGAAGGAAACAACGGATGGAAACTAATCGAGGAGAGAAGCAACCTAGAACTAAGGAGAAATTTCATTAACAGTGAGAACGATTAATAGCAATAGCAGTTAGACTTATATACCGCTTCCTAGGGCTTTCAGCCCCCTCTAAGGGGTTTACAGAGTCAGCATATCGCCCCCAACAACAATCCGGGTCCTCATTTCACCTACCTCGGAAGGATGGAAGGCTGAGTCAACCCTGAGCCGGTGAGATTAGAACCGCTGAACTGCAGATAACAGTCAGCTGAAGTGGCCTGCAGTGCTGCACCCTAACCACTGCACCACCTGGGCTCTTTTGATTAACCAGTGGAACGGCTGGCCTTCAGAAGCTGTGGGTGATCCAACACTGGAGGCTTTTAAGAAGAGACTGGACAGACTTGTCTTGGAATGGTTCTCTTGCTTGAGCAGTGTGTCAGTCTAGAAGACTTCCAAGGTGCCTTCCAAGTCTGTTATTCTACAGTGTCCTGTGGCCCTTCATCCAACATCTCTGGGTGCTTAGCAGTGGTGGGTTTCAAATTTTTTTAGAACCTCTTCTGTAGGTGTGGCCTGCTTTGTGGGAGTGGCTTGCCGGCCATGTGACCGAGTGGGAGTGGCCAACTTGTAAAATGTGGTGAAACTCACTCAACAACGCTCTTGCTTAGCAACCAAAATGTTGGTCAGGAACTCTGGCATTGAAGTGTGCAAGTCTTAAAGCTGTCAAGTTACAAGACCCTTGCACCCCTAACCCTTTAGAGAAAAAAAACCCCAGGGGTGTTCAAAGTTGACAGCTTTAAGACTTGTGGACTTCAACTCCCAGAATTCCTCCTCTCGCTCTTCATCTTGATGATGTGCGGCCGGGCGGTGGGGAGGGAGCTGGAACCGGTTCTAAACGGCACTGTAGATTTGTGGAACCTCTTCTAGAGAAGAGGTTAGAACTGGCAGGAACCCACCCCTGGGTGACATGATAGCAGTATTTCAGTATTTGAGGAGCTGCCACAAAGAAGAAGGGGTCAAAGCACCAGAGGGCAGGGAAAGAAACAATGGATGGAAACTAATCAAGGAGAGAAGCAACTTTAGAACTAAGGAGAAACTTCCTAACAGTGAGGACAATTAACCAGTGGAACAGACGTTGCCTTCAGAAGTTGTAGGCACTCCACCACTGGAGGTTTTTAAGAAGAGACTGGACAATCACTTGTCTGAGATTGTATAGGTCCTCCTGCATGGGGGCTGGACTAGAAGACCTCCAAAGTTCCTCCCAGCTCTATTCTACTCATGTCCTGTTCACATTGCCTCTTCTTTTGTCTATGAAATTGCTAATCTGGGGTTATTTCCTTCTGCCTTTATTCCCAGATGCTCTGGTGATTCAGCTCCTGGTCGGATGGAGCTAATTAGGTGCTAGGCTTTCCCTTTCCCTATAATGTAATTCCTGGAAATGCATTTCCTTTCTGTTGCAGTTAGATCTGCTTCATTGACCTTTGTCCGGGTCACATCCCAGCTATCAGAAACCCTTAGGGAGAACTTTTCAAGCTGCAACAAATCGATATAGAAAATAGAGGACAGAGGGTAAAATAGCCTGGCTCGATAATAGAAGGCAGTGGTTTAAATAGATTCCCCTGGTTCTCAAATCGCCTTACAGAAATGGGCATTGTCCATCCCCTTCTGCCGTATCCAGTGCCGGATTTAGATGAAAAGAGGCCCTAGGCTATTCCACTTATGAGGCCCTTTCACCTCCCGTTTTTAAGTTTGTAAATGACATGAGAGACAATAAAATACATCATTACTGTGATATATATCAATATATATCAATATATATAGCTGGCCTCCCGACGGAGGGCGGCTCTGCTCTGCGGCAAAGGCAGCGAGGCCAGCTGCCTCCCCTGCTGCGCTCAGCTGCCCGGCTCGGCCCCCTCGCCCTCACCTGCCTGGCCGCTGGTGGGCTCCGCGTCGACGGGGCGGCTCCTGGGAGCGGCCTCTCATCCGACCGCCGGTGCCGGGAACGTGGGCGGGCTCCCCAACTGCCGCGATGCTGGAACAATCTTAACCAATACATTTTTATGTTTGTTTATTAGTCATATGCGTAGAATTTCTCCTTATTTTCGGTTCAGTGTTTTAGTGTTCACTGTTTTTAGAATAGTGTAATTTTAATGTTGCTAACAATTTGAATGTAGGCCCCTCTTGATCTCGAGGCCCTAGGCTGAAGCCTAGTTAGCCTATAGGAAAATCCGGCTCTCTTGAAGTAGTTCCCACTTGGAGCCTTGGGATTTTAGCTCCTAAAATGGGCTGTTGGTGGGAAATTCTGTACTCTAAATACATTTGAATGGTCCTGAGATGAGAATGATTGAGATGGATTGATATTAAATTTCAACCTGAAGGAATACTGAGTCTTCCGGGAATAGGGCGGCATACAAGGCAAATAAATCAAATCAAATCATATTGCCCAGTGACAAATATGTGCTGACTAGGATGGTTTATAAAAAAAAAGAAGGAAACCCAACAACATGGTCTTTAGGAAAAATGTGGAAGAACGATGGCGTAGTGATCCCAGAGAGGCGTTACATTTAACACACAGCAGGCAACTTCCGTGTGCAAAGGGCAGAGAAGAGCAACAAAGAGGATTAGGGGACTGGAGGCTAAAATAGCAATAGCAATAGCAGTTAGACTTATATACCGCTTCATGGGGCTTTCAGCCCTCTCTAAGCGGTTTACAGAGTCAGCATATCGCCCCCAACAACAATCCGGGTCCTCATAAAACAAATGAAGACTTGCAGGATATGTCTAACTTAATGAAAAGAAGGACCAGGGGAGACATGATAGCAATCTTCCAATATCTCAGGGGTTGCCCCAAAGAAGAGGGAGTCAAGTCTATTCTCCAAGGCACCTGAGGGCAGAACAAGAAGCAATGGGTGGAAACTAATCAAGGAGAGAAGCAACCTAGAACTAAGGAGGAATTTCATGGCAGTAAAAACAATTAGCCAGTGGAACGACTTGCCTCCAGAAGTTCTGGGTGCTTTAACACTGGGGCCAAGAAGAGGTTGGACGACCATTTGTCTGAAATGGTATAGGGGCTGAACTAGAAGACCTCCAAGGTCTCTTCCAACTCTGCTTTCTGTTATGTAGGAAACAGATCTGGTCTGTAGAAATGTTGGATTTCTTTATCCCTCTGCTTCCATTTGGTGGGCCTTCCAGATTTTTTTTCATACCAGCTGTGACAGCCCTACTAAGTTATATGCTTTTCATAACCCTATTTTTATCCAAAATTAGTTTGGAAGCCATAATGCAATCCCTAGCTTTGCTCCTATGTATAATAATATACAATATGTCGACCCTACACAATAGGGACTTTTAGATATAGCACTGATGAGTGTTGCATTGCCTTAGTTTAAGTTTATTAAGTTTATAGGTTTATTAAGTTTATAGGTTTATTAGATTTATATGCTGCCCTTCTCCCAAGGACTCAGGGCGGTGTACAACATTAAAAGAAACACATAATACAAAAGTTAAAAAAAATTAAATAGAATATCCCAAACCCAATTAAAATTGACAATGACATTTAAAAAAATTTTTTCGAATTAAAATTAACAGTGATCAATAATTTATTTTGTTTTGTTCAGGCCAGGCTAGTGATTTTTAGTGATTTTTATTTTGTTTTGCACGTGCCCAGAAGTAAAAAATGAGAAATGTAAACCAGAAAGATGGAGAGCCTGAAAACCATATCTAGTAATCAGTATACATGACTGGCCATTATCCAGTCATTTTGTAAAATTGCTCACAACCTGTTATTATTGGTCAAAAGTGTTTGCCTGCTTATGGATATCATATAAATGTATTAAATACTTTTAGCATAACGGCTAAATAGGAACAACATGAGGATAGCAAGAAAGGTAGCAAGACATTTACTTGCTTATTCTTTTTCTGAGGCTTCCTTAAACAAACCTCTGCTATAATTATATAGTTGAGAATTATTATGCAGTATCAGTTGTTTTTTTTTAACCAGCAAAGCCAAGGCTAATAGGACTGTCTACAAAAAATAATTTGCAAACTGCTCTTCGTAGAAACTTACTCAAATAGATTGAAAGAAAAACAACTTGGGGGGGGGGGGTAGCAAGAATGACACCCCAAGTGTTTTGATTAGGCAACAGCTCATCTGTCCTGAATAGAAAAAGGGAAAGAGATGCTTTCATTACAGCCACTAGTTTTCTGAAAACTGAATGGATAAAGCAAACATTTCCTTCATATCTTGTATCCTAGCAATGGGAAGGAGGATGTGTGCATTCAATTAATTTTTAAAATGCAATAGCTTAAACAAGCTTAATTTTTTTTTTATAAAGCTAGGAAGTTCTTGGAGGCATGGGCTCACAATGCTTTTTCCTTTTATTATCCTTCCTTCCTTTCTCCCCCCCACTTCCTTTCTTTTCAGCTTAAGCAGGGAGTGAGCTCAAAGGTGATTTAAGTGTAAAATTCTATCCTCATCTGTACAATCTGCAATGCCTTCCTTTCTGAGTAGGTTCATCTGCAGTTTTTCATTAACATCCTCCAAAGAAATGGATTTATAGATTCTCCAGTTAGCTAATTAGTCTTTCTGCATTGTTCTATGGGGAGTGAGCCCACATTCCAGAGACATTTTAAACCCCTTTGTTGTCTCCTCCTCCCCGCCTCCCCCCCCCCCGCTTGTCAATTCAGTCATGTCTTCTGGTGATTGCCCTGAAAATAGAGCCGAGGTGGCGCAGTGCTTAGAGTGCTGTACTGCAGCTACTTCAGCTGACTGTTATCTGCAGTTCCACAGTTCAAATCTCACCGGCTCAAGGTTGACTCAGCCTTCCATCCTTCTGAGGTGGGTAAAATGAGGACCCAGATTGTTGTTGGGGGCGATATGCTGACTCTGTAAACCGCTTAGAGAGGGCTGAAAGCCCTATGAAGCGGTATATAAGTCTAACTGCTATTGCTATTGCTAAGTCCCTGCAACATTTTTGGAAAATGGGCTGGAAGAATGTGACTAGCCCAAGGTCACACAGCTAGTTTTATGCTCGAGTGGATTAGAATTCCACGGTCTCAGAGTCTTTAGCTCAGCGTTTCTCAACCTTGTCAACTTGAAGATGTCTGGACTTCAACTCCCAGAATTCCCCAGCCAGCGAATGCTGGCTGGGGAATTCTGGGAGTTGAAGTCCAGACATCTTCAAGTTGACAAGGTTGAAAAACACTGCTTTAGCTGGTACCTCCAACTGCTACATCAAACCGATTCTGGGAATGAATGCAGTTTCCTGGTTTCAAGCTTGGTGCTTTAAACACTGCATCCAACCAACTATCATTATGAAACATATTTTTGGGGAAACCGTTACCTCATGAAGAAAAAGGTTTTAACTTCCCCAACTTCACTCATCGATTCAACCAGATATCAATCAGAATAGAGCTGGAAGGGACCTTGGAGGTCTTCTAATCCTCTCTGGGTTGGTGGCACGGAACCGGGGAGGGGATAGTTTTGTGGGAGGGGCAGGTATGTGTGTGTGTGTGTCCTTGTGCAAACACCCAGTGCTCATGCAATGGCACTCATGTGAGTGGGGCCCCAAGCACATGCAAAAGAGCCGAGGTGGCGCAGTGGTTAGAGTGCAGCACTGCAGGCTACTTCAGCTGACTGCAGATCTGCAGTTCGGCTGTTCTAATCTCACAAGCTCAAGGTTGACTCAGCCTTCCATCCTTCCGAGGTGGGTAAAAATGAGGACCCGGATTGTTGTTGGGGGCGATATGCTGACTCTGTAAACCGCTTAGAGAGGGCTGGAAGCCCTATGAAGCGGTATATAAGTCTAACTGCTATTGCTATTGCTATAAAACTATAAAATCGGCTATGAGCCTTACATCTAACCCACATTAAAATATTATTATCATTCAATTTTTCAGTCTAGCAATGAAAACAGAATTAATTAATTTGAACTGAATTAAACTTCTGACCAAGGCATGCCGAAATTATTAATGTATGAGGTATGCATTAAGCGCTAAGGAAAGTAAACAAGCAGGGACGGCAAACAGAAAAGACATACATAAATTCTGATCCACCACACTCTTTTATTTATTAAAAATTGATTCCACAGTAACTTTCCGCACATTTGCACACGCTGGATTATTTAAACTAATCACTGATTGAGCTGGAATTGCTACTGTGGGAACTCTTGCAAACCGTGGGAGAGCTCAGAAGTAAAAAACGGGGTTCTGAGAATTGGATTAAAATTCAATCTTAAAGGATTTAGACTTGAAAGAAAAATGTGGCAAACACAGCTCTGCTAAATATAATAGACTTCTAACTGACACTAGTCAGTTGTTAAAAAGAACTTACTCACTTAAAAGTTTCTCGGAATTGCCAAGGAAATAAATGGGTGAAGGGTCTTCTGATAAACCAGGCTGATTTACCAGTAATCCATCTAAGATAGCATCCTTCGGAAGGTTAATTTCAGGGGAAAATACCAAAATATTTTCTTTTTCAGCAATGTACAAAAGCTTCATGCAGTTTTGTATTGCTGTTATCAGATAGTGGCCACTGCAGAGGTGGGTTCCTACCAGTTCGCACCTATTCGGTAGAACCAGTTCGTCAAGTCTACCGAACCGGTTAGAAGAGGTTCCACCAGTGGACCCGGAAAGCAGGCCACACCTACAGAAGAGGCTCCAAAATTTTTTTGAAACCCACCACTGGTCCTTGGATATGTTTACTCTACACTATCAGGCTCATATTTATAAAACTCAGTGCCTCTGTGAAAGGTAAGGATGACTCCTGCGTTTGTGGTGCAATCAGAACATTGCGTGTGTTGAAGTTGCTTTAACGCGAACCAAAGGTGCCTTTTAAAAAACAAGTTTACATCCTATTCTTATGCATGCCAGTGCTGGGTGTGGGGTAATTTAAGGTGGTTCTGACAAGTGTCGTCTGCTCTCAGTAAGAAGTAAGTAGTAAGTAGTAAGAAGGTTGTTAGGTGAATCCAGCTTCCTCATTGAGTTTGCTGGTCAGAAGTTCACAAAAGGGGACCCCATGACCACAGGAAATTGTCATAAATAAGAGTCAGTTGCCAAGAATCTGAATTTTGATCACACGACCGGTAGGGATGCTGCAATGGTTGTAAGTATGAGAAACGGTCGTAAGTTACTTTCTTCTTGGGCGAGAAGCGAAACGGCTTCCAAGAAAAACCAGAAAACCCAATTTGCCTCTGGAAAAAAAACACCTTTGGGACAGCCATGGCCTGGATGGCTGAGAATCTCCACAGACTTTCTCCAGTGCTATTGTAACTTCGAACAGTCACTAAATGAATTGTTGTAAGTCGAGGAACACCTGTATTCATGGCTGGCACCAGTCAACATACAGCACATCTGCATTATTTCACAGGACCAGAGTCCCTTTTATGTGATTCCGTGAAAAACCACAACTGGATCACTGGAGCGAATGTTTCCTTGGCTTCCCCCAATATCTGCCTTCTGGACATGTTGAATTTTAATTCCTGTTATTCCTACCCAGTGTATCCAAAAGGAGAATGGTAGCCAAGCTCTGATCTTTCTAGAGGGTAACATTTCTGAAGTTAGGAGAAATTGTCATCGTTCGTACAGTTTTGAGGCATAAATAGCTTTGATTCTGCCTGGCATGGGCTACATTTCCTGGCAGCTGAGCAATGCTTTATGCCCAGAAATCAGGTTGCTTCAAATGAGATGTGCCACCACCGCAGTCGTAATCACCAGGTAGTTCTAATAGCTAACACGAAAGCTCTGTATAATGGCCATTGGTGACATCTCCCCAGGAAAAAGTTGTCCCAGTTATTAATTATAATAATTATTAGGGGCCATAAGCTTATAACTACAAGGGACGAACAGAGAAAACAAAGATTACAGTAATTTTAAACATTGCTGATGAGAAAAAGAAGATCCAAGAGACTGCAGCCAACAATTATTGGGTGAAATTCAGGAAGTTTTGAGTACCAATGCAGTTTTTTTTAATACCTTTGCTTATTTTATTAAAAAAAAAAAAGGAACCGAGAAAGTAATGACACTAAAATGAAATGGACCAAATGAATGGACCGTGTCATTGTATTCACCCTCTGCTTATGAGATTGCCATAGATTTCTTGATGGGGTTTTTATTTTTGGCACAGAAGGAAACAAGATGCTAGGCTAGAAAGGTTTTGATTGATCTAGCAAGACCTCTATAGCAGTTAGACTTATATCCCGCTTCATGGGGCTTCCAGCCCTCTCCAAGCGGTTTACAGAGTCAGCATATCGCCCCCCACAGTCTGAGTCCTCATTTCACCCACCTCGGAAGGATGGAAGGCTGAGTCAACCTTGAGCCGGTGAGATTAGAACTGCTGAACTGCAGATAGCAGTCAGCTGAAGTGGCCTGCAGTACTGCACTCTAACCACTGCGCCACCTCGGCTCTATGTTCAATGGGAAAGCAGAAAATAAAGGGCTACAATCCAGCCGCCCTAATCAATAACCAGGAATGCTCCTATCATACACCAAGAGACAACTTGGTTCATGGGAAGGGATCTATAGCTTGATAGGAGTTTTTCTTGACACTTTTACCTACCACTACAGGGTAATAAATCCAAGAATCTTAGCTGCAGTGGTGGGATTCAGCCGGTTCGCACCTGTTCGGGAGAACCGGTTGGTAACTTTCTAAGCAATTCGGAGAACCGGTTGTTGGAAGAAATCTCCTTTTGTTTTTTTCCACTCTACAGGCCTAATCCTGTAAGGAAGGCAGGAAGGAAACATTCTGGTGTTGTTTCTAGCCTAATCTTTATTGCCCTGATTACAGAAACTGCCTCTCCGGTTAACCCTTATTACATTGTCACAGCTGAGGTGAAGCGCCCATTGACATGAGTGACATTGAGTTATAGCAATAGCAATAGCAGTTAGACTTATATACCGCTTCATAGGGCTTTCAGCCCTCTCTAAGCAGTATTGCATATCGCCCCCAACAACAATCCGGGTCCTCATTTTACCCACCTCGGAAGGATGGAAGGCTGAGTCAACCCTGAGCTGGTGAGATTTGAACAGCCGAACTGCAGATAGCAGTCAGCTGAAGTAGCCTGCATTTAACCACTGCGCCACCTCGGCTCTTAGTTGGCCACGCCCATCCAGTCACATGACCACCGAGCCCCGCCTACCCAGCTGGTCATAGGGCAGAAGGTTGTTATATTATTTGAATCCCACCACTGCTTAGCTGCGTAGTTTGGTGCAAAACTGCATCAATAGGATTTAGTAAGCAGAAGGTGGGTTCGGGATACCAATACCAAGAGATCCAAAGTTCAAAACTTCCTCAAAAGTGAAGTCCAAAGGGTGAGGCTACGGTTTTTGAGTAGCTACTCAACAGGGGCTGGCGGGAAGTTGTTGATTTATGTTGATTTTATTTATATGCCGCCCTTTCCCCCCGAAGGGGACTGCCCCCGTGGCCCTCAGATTCTGTTTCTCGTTTAAATGACTAAATTTGAGATGTTTTATGAGGAGCTTCAGATTAAAACAGCCATCTACGTATGGGAGGCATTCAGCTTTATTTTCTTTCCCCTCTAATTAATACCAGGGATACATTGGACAGATCTCTGAGAAACAATTTTGAGGTCGATGTGTTCAAACAGAGGCAAAGTCCAGAGAATCGACGTTTTGTAATAGGGGAAATCTGAAGGAGCAGAACTCAAGTGGGATGCAGTTACACATAGAGGTTCCATGTGCTCTGTACTTTTTGGGGGAGCGCAGATCCTTTCTGATCGTTTGAGCAAACACTTTCTTTACAGCCCTTGTGAGACACGATCTGGTTATATACCGTTTAACTGCTATAATGTTGTTTGTAGAACTTATTTAAAAGACATTTCAGAAAGTTCATTGGTACCAAATTCCACTGTTTGCTTGCTCTGAAGATCAAGCTAACACAACTTTTCTGCACTGGCTGTATTTCTGGAGCCAAGTAAAGTACAACTTATTTATTTTTATTTACTAAGCTTATATCCTGGTCTGGATATAATAAATTTAAGTGGACCTTAAAAATTAAATTTAAAGCATAAGCATATTTAAGCATATATTGGGATTAGGGTTTTTTTGAAGGACTGCCTGTACTTACATGAACATGTCTGGACTTAAGAAAGGCAATTAAAAATCCTTTGGTGAGATCTTTTAAGTTAGTAGCCACAAGGACTCCCTCTTTCTGGATTGTTCCACCACAGGCTAAGGGCAGATAGCAGTCAGCTGAAGTGGCCTGCAGTACTGCACCCCTAACCACTGCGCCACCTCGGCTCCCAACTGGGGATTGACTGGGGATTGTCTATGTGAGTGTTAAAGTATCTTCCAATTACAATTTTATGCCCTACAAGAAATTAGCATCATCTTTTGTAAAGTTTGCCTGCTTGGCTGCTAACCAAACACCTTTATTTGCCAACAATGTGTGATAGCGATATGTGCTTATACCTCAATCTACAAAACCCCCAGAAATGCAGAGATGAGAAGCAGCGATGGCTGTTACACTATCCAGTAAAAAAAAAAAAGCATTATAAAGAAATCCTAATGCACCCATGTAGATTTTATAGTTTTATAGATAAATCAGAAACCCATACTTGATTATTTTGAATATTGTGTGTCTAGTATACAGTACCACATGAAGTTACTATGCACTTGAATACATCTGGTCTTCAAATAGATATTACAAAAATTATTATTCCACACTTTGGAGAGCAGGCAGTTTCTTTCTCATAAATGTGCCAAATCAACACTATTAATTAATAAACTATTGGAACAAGTGATTACAAAATACAAACAAGACGTAATAATTATGCATTTATGAAGGGTGGCTCATACAATTTATATGATCAATCATCTAATCATAATTTATATGATTAGATGATTACATAATTGATATCATGTCTAAGAATACAGCTTCAGAATTCCTGATGTCTACTGTGTATAATGTGTTGCTTTAGAGCTTCAATTGGGAATATTAAAAGCTTAATAATCGTTATTTTTTTAAAAAACCTATGTGAATAATAACTGTGTTACCGATTACAAATATTCTACATAGAGGGACTCATAACGTAAACCAAAACTGTTTAAACTCACTTTTGATATTTAAATGGCATATACTTTACAGTTATAATTTCACTGAATAAATAAAATTATATAATAGAACCACTAAGTCATCTTTTCTTCTAATATATAATTATCTTACAGTATGAAAAGATTTAAAAATCAGTCCCACCGTCATGGAGCTGGGTAGAAAAATAACAGCAGCCAACAAAACCTGTAAGTGGAATAATAACACTTCAGCTACAGGTTTTTAAAGCATCAGTTAAAGTGGTTTTCTGCAAAGCTTCTTTTGTTCATAAATCTGAATAAAAACAGACAATGTTAAGTGTAGTTCTGACATAACTCCACTGAGGTCGGGGAACTTAAGCTGGTGCAGAGTTTATTCCGGTAATTAAAAGCCAAAGTTAAGCCTCTTCCTTGAGCACACGAATGCATGCCTAGCCTCTCTCTCAGGGAGGGAAATAACCATCTTCTTATCAAAATGAATGTAACCCGGAAATTTAAGAGGAAGAACTTGAAAATAATTCATCTGAGGACTGTTTTACAAGGAAACCCTTTTCTTCAAAATCGGAGTCATTAATGCCAGTCGAAAGAATGATTAATCATTCTGTAAAATTTCTCATTGTGCTCTCTGAAATAGGAGTAAAGCTGCTCTAAGACTGTACTGTTGACCACAGGATGGGGCCGCCCTTTGGACTCGTGCAAACACCTCTCTCGTCCGTCGCTCCTAATGCAATAGAAGCCCTTGGTCTGGTTAAAATAAAAATTTGAAGACAAGATTTTGGAAGGCAGGTTGAGGAACCTTTCCACTTTCTGCAGTTCAGGAAGAGGGTCTCTGATCAAGGTGTTCCCGTCAACTATGTGGATCTGATCCAAGTGGAAATATTTCAGCCACCTCCCCATATGGACGTCGTACAGACTCCTCTGGATAGCCTTGTATTTGGTGTTAAGGACACCGTTTTTTATAACAACGTCTTCAAAGGGCTGGACAGGCTTGTGGTTTTCCAGCCTATTGTAATAGACTTGGGTGTAATCAGAGATAACTCTCTCCGTGGGGTCTCTCAGAATAAGCAGCAGTTTAATAGAGCTATTCATATCGTGAATCCTCTCGGGCGCCTGCGGCGAGGTAAAATAGCCTGGCGTTTTCTCAATAGTTATTTGATTTTCGTACGAAAGCGGCATCAGGCTTCTATACCAGTCGATGCCCTTCACGTAGTTTTCATCCCAGTCGAAAAAATGGACTTCCGTAGCTGCTACCACAATGTTTGGGTGAACATCCAACATTTCAAGTAAGGCCCTGGTCCCTCCTTTACGCACGCCGATGATAATCGTCTGAGGTATTTGTCTGCTTGTGCCAGGAGGCCTCACTTGCGCCAAATAGTGTTCACTCTTATTGCCGAGGAGGGCTTGCGATGTCAGCGTCTCCACCACCAGGGTCCCATTCTCAACTGGAGCAGCCTGAGCAGAAGTCAGCAGAAGATATGCTGACAGCAGTAGAAAGGCCATGTGGAGAGGAAGGAGCAATCAGTGCAAAATGCTGCTGTGCTTGGTTGATGAAACACGGAACTCGTTCCCCATGGAGGAAGCAGATGTTGGAGCTGGGACCAAAGCAACAGTGGGCTTCTCAGGCATCTGGAGGGTTGGGAAAAGCAGAAGGACAATAAAATTATTAGTAGTGGTATCCATTTGCCTCTTCATCTTAGCCGAAGACTTAGATACAAAACCTCCCTATATCTCGGAGCACAGTAAACAGGGGGAAACCGTAGAACTAATTAAGTTATTCATCTGCAAGGTTTCAAAGCAAATGAGATTTTAATTTTAATTCTGTTTCTAAACTGAGTCACCTAATGGGAAAACAAGCAAATGCTTCAAATTCTCTCTCTCTCCTTCCCTCCGTCTCTGTCTCTCTCACACACACACCCCTCAGGAAATAAGCACAGCCCAATGCCAACGGATAGTATCAATTATTTATTGGAAATATATGCATATATGAATACCCCGCACGCTATTCCTTTTTTAGAGTAAGCAATTCTGCAAAGCATAGAAAAGATATGAGAAGCATAAAAAGAAATTAGAAGACAAAGACGAAAAGAGGGGGGAAAAGTCTTACTAAACCTGTTTATTGCAATACTGTCAGCAATACTTTTTTTACTCCTTGCAAATCATCATCCTTTCCCCTATGTCCATATGTAATGTGAGTTAGCTTTCATGTTGTCAAAGGATAACAACCTTTTGTACACCAGACTGGTACCAAATCCAGAAATAGATATATAAAATACATATACCGTTCAAAAGATCATTGTTTGTTGTTCTTCATATAAAACCAGTAAGATAAAGAAGTACAAGAAATCTGAATATTGGTCATTATATACAAAGCTTGTACCCAGCAGTCACTCAAATTCCTTTAAGAATTCTTTTTAAAGGCTTCTTAGCTTTTCTGTAATAAAACTACCTTATCAAACGTTCTGGCATCTTCTGTACCTATTTAATTAGCCTATTAGGAGAAGTCTGGCACAATACTTCTATAAGATTCCAACCTCTTATTGTGGATCTTATCAACTTCACCCAACTACAGTTGATTCAACTTCCCCTTCCTTTCCCATTCAACCCACTTCCTTTTTAATGTATTTGTTTCGCACTTTGATCCCCATTCAATTATCTCTGTGTGATTCAAACACCACAATAGAATCCTTTCACACTGGTCTTTATAAGAAAAAGTTTATTTTTATATGTAGATATTTTCACATATTTTGAAGGAAAAAAACCCATTCCCACAGGGCCCATTGTCTTTCTAACAGCATGGGTATGTTGTAGAATTTTTTCCATTTTTAATGGTTCAGACAGTTGTTCTTGGTATTTAGGCATGCATGATTTGCAAATTCTCACTTACTGATAATATAAATTTAAACTTATTCGATATAAATTTTCAGATCCATGCTCTTCAAGGCACCGTACAATCTATAGATCAGTGTTTCTCAACCTTGTCAACTTGAAGATGTCTGGACTTCAACTCCCAGAATTCCCCAGCATTTGCTGGCTGGGGAATTCTGGGAGTTGAAGTCCAGACATCTTCAAGTTGACAAGGTTGAGAAACACTGATCTATAGTATTTAACAGTCTCTACAAATCATTTGGGTTTTGCTAACAACACAGCCTCATCTGCATAAAACATACATAAACATTCATTTCCTGAATGATACATCTCCAATGCAATCCTTATGCATCCTATATCCATCCATCCATCCATCCATCCATCCATCCATATATATCACAATTAAAAAGACATCACATGTAATTGTCATATTCCTAATGCCTGGAACATTTACAAAGCATTTCATTTATTCGTACATGTACTTTTATTTCATTCTAATGCCCTTTTCACACTCCAACCTTCAACTCCACATTGGTACAAAATAGTCAATACTCAGGCTGTATCTTGTGATTCTTCTAAATAAACAGATGCACTTTAAACTTTATTTCTAGCAGTCATCTATTTTTTAACAACTGTTGAAGACAAAAACTCTTGAGTGCACCTTCTGCTCACCATTAAGCTATAATAACGTATAGGTGGCAAATAAATTTAATAAAGAAACAAACAAATAATAAATACATGTGCCAAATATTGCCCATTTATATCTTTTGTACTATCATAAATCTCAAAAGGACAATCTCAGACATAATAATGCCCTTACTTAAGCTAATGCCCTTATTTTCTTTTGCATTTAATCTTGTGGTACCTTTCCATTTTTATAGGGGAACAATAATAGAATTCTTCCAATTATCAAGTACAGGTAAAGACTTCACATGCCAAACTATTGTAGAATACTTTGCAAGTATATACCGCATCTCAAGTTGTATCACTACACCTGCATTTGTCATTTTTTTTCAAGATTGCGAGAGAAATTATGATTTCAAACTTTTTCTTGTTTACTAATGTTGTAATAATTTCAGTCCATCTTTGAATACCACTGCTATTCCCAAACATTTTACACTTCCCATTAATATTGCGCTCAACACATTTCTCTGATAATTCTTTCCCCTCTGTTCTGAGTGGCTTCCGTATTCTAGGATGATGGCGCAGTGGCTAAAATGCAGTATTGCAGACTAACTCACTGCTCATTCCAGAGTTCGATTCTGACTGGCTCAAGGTTGACTCAGCCTTCCATCCTTCTGAGGTCGATAAAATGGGGATCCAGATTGCTAGGGGCAATATGGTGACTCTAAAGAGCCGTGGTGGCGCAGTGGTTAGGGTGCAGTACTGCAGCCCACTTCAGCTGACTGTTATCTGCAGTTCAGCGGTTCAAATCTCACCGGCTCAAGGTTGACTCAGCCTTCCATCCTTCCGAGGTGGGTGAAATGAGGACCCAGATTGTTGGGGGCAATATGCTGACTCTGTAAACCGCTTAGAGAGGGCTGAAAGCCCTATGAAGCGGTATATAAGTCTAACTGCTATTGCTAAACAGCTCAGAGGGGGCTGTAAAAGCACTATGAAGTGGTATATAAGTGCTATTGCTATCTCCTTGTGTTCACCTTCCATTCATTCTATCGAAAAGAATAGCCTGTCTCCTGATATATTTGCATATCGTACACGATTTATATATTCTCTCTCTGTGGTTCTTTTACTTGTATGCTCGTTTATTTTTTGTTCTATGTCCATTTCTCCCCAAGATTTTTATTCTATGAAATAACAATGTGTTGGTCACCCAGAAAACGTCATCACCTTTGGATTTTACTATTACTTTCTGAATCATTAAATTCAAATCCATCATGCTACCACAGATAACCACGTAAGTCAGTGGCTCCCAACCTTTTGGGCACCAGGGACTGGTTGCATGGAGAGATTTTTCTGTGGACCAGAAGGGGTGTGGTTTTGTGTACTGCCTGCATCCCATGGATGGGGTTTTGCTTGTTTGCGTGGCTCAGTTTCTGGGATGCTGCAGCCCGGTGCTGGTCCAAGGACTGAGGATTGGGAACCGTTGATGTAAACCATATACTTAAGCTACAAGTTTTTCCTAAGCAGATACTTACTAGTCATCAAGACTCCTAACACACAAGACATGATCAAGATTTCTCAGCTTAACCAGGTAATTCTTTTTAGGCACGTAAGAACCTGTATAATCTTCTTTTCTAATTAAAGAACTTTTCACTTTCCAGAATGAATTTTTATCCTCGTAGCTTTGAAAGCATTTATTGTGTGGCAGGAGGGGATGAGTGCTCTTCAAATTGAATGTTCTGTTGCAAAGCAGCAAGTTATGTTGTCCTTTGCATTCTGCCAAGAATTTGCAAATCCATTATTTATACAATTGATCGTATATGTAATCTAATCTTGGGACATCTGAACCTTTCCTAGATTCATTTGTTTCCTAACTGTATTATCATTTTATTGTACTGTCAATTATGGACGTGTTTGAGGCTTTTGCAGGTCTTGTGAGTTTGACTTGTAAAGTTTTGAATGTCAAAACAACAGTCTTTTAAGTTATTTACACCTGTGCTTCTCTGCTCTTCTATTCCTTCTATTATTTTCAACCTCTGTGATCATTAAAATTAACACTACCAGTGAAGATCAACCGACCTAGGCCCTCACCGGGAGAATATAATTATTACTGGTATTGCTTGCAGGTAGCTTGCAGAGGT
The DNA here is from genome assembly GCF_009769535.1 of Thamnophis elegans. Taxonomy (NCBI): domain Eukaryota; kingdom Metazoa; phylum Chordata; class Lepidosauria; order Squamata; family Natricidae; genus Thamnophis; species Thamnophis elegans. The sequence continues at coordinate 47,895,674 of NC_045555.1, read as the reverse complement.
GTTCTCCATGTGTTAGGTCAGAGGCTTAGATGTCAACATAGAGAATCCCCCATTTATTATTTGGGGAAGGTTACATTTTCAATTTCAGTAGGTCACTTTGAAACTGAAGCTCTGTTGATGGTGTGAAACAAACAATAAAATGGCAATATGTAAAAGTTAACTTGGTTTCAACCACCGGAGCAATAGTGTATAGATAATGTCAACTTGTCAAAAAAGGAATATTTTCATGTGCAGCTTAAAAAATGCGATTATTTATGGAAAAAGTGAAACAGAAGCTGTGTACATGTATCTGCCTTTTAAGTGACGATTTTCTAAGGAAGGATGAAAATGTTCCTGAAAAAAAAAGTTCAGGCATGGACTTTAACTATAAATAAGATCTAATACCAGGATGATTCACAAGTTTTTAATTAAGGAAATATAGTTAGATATAAGAAAACAGTTCCTTTTCAACATATGGCATTAGGAAAACAACCACAGTTAATCAAATCTTTTTTTTACTACAATAAAGAATATTTTAAATTCAGTCAACAAGACTTAACAAGCATTTTAGCAATTGAAAGAATTACATATTACTATGAATGCTAATGCAAAATGTTGTCCAGTCATCATAAGAAAGTACAGAGTTGACTATCAAATACTATTTTTTTAAAATAAGGCTTGATCTTTACTAAAATTTCTCTTCTGGTGCACGCAAAGCTTCTAATGTAATGAAATCACAAAACTTGACAACACCAGAGAAAGCTAGAAATGAGCCTCTTCTCCTACCTCCTAACGTCAAAATTATGAAAATTCTTGCAGTTTCAATATTGAATGTCTGTAACAGTTCACACTCACCTTTATATAGTTCCACATAATTATATTCCAATGAAGTTTCGCTTATGTTGATTACTAATGTTTAATGATTCCGGGAGAACCAGGATAGTGTAATGATTAAAGCAGGGATGTCCAACTTTGGCAACGTTAAGATTTCTGAGCTTCAACTCCCAGAATTCTTAAGCCAACACAGCTGGCTGGGGAATTCTGGGAGTTGAAGTCCACATTTCTTAAAGTTGGACATCCCTGGATTAAAGTGTTAGATTTGGACAGAAAATAGCTCTAGAGAGACTTCTGGCCAGTTTTTTTCTCTCTCAGTAGTGTTACTGTTGTGGAGATAAAATCAGGGAGAGCTTTATGTATGCACTTTTGACCCGCAGGAGAAATAGCAGGCAATAAACAACATTATAAATAAATAATAAATAAAACATATTTTTTCTCCCGAAAGCTCTGCATATTGCATCCATGAATTAAGTTGGATTGCATTTTCCATAGCTTAAAAAGTCTGCCTTTTGACTCCTGCACTCAAGATAATAGACTTCACATCAGAAATGGCCGTAAATCTCAACTCTTCAGAATCTTAGCTGCATGTCCAGAATCTTACTTCTCAGAAGAAGCCTCACAGACACAAGCACGCCTAGATTAGCTTTTTGTTTTTATTGCAACACAGAATGTAACCAAACTCTCGCAGAGGTCCTGTCTATTTGAATATTCATTCCTTTCAGAAATTTATGTGGCTGTCTATATAAAGAACCCTAGGCAGCTAATAAACTCACAAGTAATAAAAACACAAGCTTAAAACTCTAAAAGCATCAGCACTATGACAGTACCCTCTCAAAAATAAATAAAATAAAATAAAATGCTGGCTCAGTTGCCATCCTGATCCAATGCCTTTGAGAAGAGTCAGCTTTTAATGGCTTTCTGGAAGGCAAAGGAGTTAAGGCCTCTCTATATTTCAAAGTTTGTGTGTGTATAGCAATAACAGTTAGGCTTATATACTGCTTCATAGGGCTTTCAGCCCTCTCTAAGCGGTTTACAGAGAGTCAGCATATTGCCCCCAACAATCCGGGTCCTCATTTTACCCACCTCGGAAGGATGGAAGGCTGAGTCAACCTTGAGCCGGTGAGATTTGAACCGCTGAACTGCAGATAACAGTCAGCTGAAGTGGCCTGCAGTACTGCACCCTAACCACTGCACCACCTCGGCTCTTATCTATCTATCTATCTATCTATCTATCTATCTATCTATCTATCTATCTATCTATCTATCTATCATCCATCCATGCATTATATCTGTTTATCATCTATCTATCTATCTATCTATCTATCTATCTATCTATCTATCTATCTATCTATCTATCTATCTATCTATCTATCTATCATCTATCTATAGCCATAGCAGTTAGACTTATATACCGCTTCATAGGGCTTTCAGCCCTCTCTAAGCGGTTTACAGAGTCAGCATATCGCCCCCACAGTCTGGGTCCCCATTTCACCCACCTCGGAAGGATGGAAGGCTGAGTCAACCTTGAGCCGGTGAGATTTGAACCGCTGAACTGCAGAACTAGCAGTCAGCTGAAGTGGCCTGCAGTACTGCACCCTAACCACTGCACCACCTCGGCTCTTATCTATCTATCTATCTATCTATCTATCTATCTATCTATCTATCAATCATCCATCCATGCATTATATCTGTTTATCATCTATCTATCTATCTATCTATCTATCTATCTATCTATCTATCTATCTATCTATCATCTATCTATAGCCATAGCAGTTAGACTTATATACCGCTTCATAGGGCTTTCAGCCCTCTCTAAGCGGTTTACAGAGTCAGCATATTGCCCCCACAGTCTGGGTCCTCATTTCACCCACCTCGGAAGGATGGAAGGCTGAGTCAACCTTGAGCCGGTGAGATTTGAACCGCTGAACTGCAGATAACAGTCAGCTGAAGTGGCCTGCAGTACTGCACCCTAACCATAGATAGATCGACAGAAAGACAGACAGACAGAGATAGATACAGATATACACTATATTGCCAAAAGTATTTGCTCACAACTGAATCTGATTATGTGGATGGGTGAGTGAATACTTTTGGCAATATAGTGTATGTCTCTTACCTTTCTGCATATTTGTTCCTCTAGATCAGGACTGTCAAACTTGTGGGCTGGAAGCCAGATGTGTCACATGCTGGTCACAGCTATGCCCAGGTTTAGCGAAGGGTGAAAAAATTGGTTATATATCACCTGATGCCGCTGTGATGACACAAGTTTAACACCCCTGCTCTAGATAAATCCAGTACATTTGCAGAATTGTTGATGGTTCTATATGGCAGACATTTCTACCAAAATAAAACGTTGCCCAGAAATATATTACAAAGGATAATCAGATTCAAAATGCATTATGAAACTGAGATCTAAATGTATCAAAGTTGCTTTAGGGAGAAATTCTATTGGAGGAACATTCCAAGTTGAGTCTAAGAAATTGATTGATTTTGATGAAGCTTGGACCGTTAGCGCATATGGTTATGCTAAAATTGGGCAATAAAGCTAAAGGGGGTTTAAACGATGCACAGAGTAGATCATTGGGAAAAATTATCTAAATAATATCTGCATTTTGCTATCTTTGTGGAATTAAATGCAGACATTTAGAAAACATCATGGAGAACTTTGCATAATGGATTTGAAATAGCAACACTTCATTTTTCCTATCTCATAGAGCATTTGCAATAGCTTCGTGGTGCATAATTTAAAAAAATTAGTTCGGTTCTTTCTTCCCCAACTCCCCTGTATGGCATCAAAATTATAACACCCTATTACAAGTTATGTGTTTTTTATTATTTGGCCATGTTGGTTGCTGGGTAACAAAATGATATGGCATGCGTTAGGCGAAAAGGGAAAAAAACCAGCAGCTTGCTAGGAAAGTGAGGCTTTGAATGAAGATTCTAAAGTTATTTTAAACAATAGCCAGATTTGACTCAAAATATTTATAAGAATAGTCTAAGAAGTGATGCTAACATTTAATTTTATAGAATAGATTTGTGCTTAATATTCTGGAAGACAGCTTGCAATATATTATAATTGTTACTGTTTCAGGTCAAAATTTGTTGATTCCTAATTTATTGATATATATTTTTTTGCTTATCAGCTAGCTCTCTGAATAAGGTCAAGAAGCACTGGTTATATATTGGATAAATATGCCAATTTTTAGTAGTATTATCCTGAATTCTCCTTCTTTGAATTTATCCCTTCTAACTGGAGACACGATTTATTTATTTATTTGTTAAATTGTTAATAATGTTATAGATTTTGGTAGCTTATCTGCATTCATAATTAGCACTCATACATGGTTCACAACACTGGATTTAATCACCCCTCCTGACTTTCTTTTCCCTTTTAGATACAATCCCCCCCCCAAAAAAAAAATTATAGTTCAGATACTTTACAGGTAGTCCTTGGCTTACAACAATTCACTTAGTGACTGTTCAAAGTTACAACGGAATTGATAAAAGTGACTTATGACAATTTTTCAGAGTTGTGACCTTTGTAGCATTCCCATGACCATGCGATCAAAATTGAGATGCTTGGCAACTGGTTCATACTTATGACCGTTAAGGTGTCCCAAATACATGTGATCACCTTTAGACAAGAAATGGGGAACTCAGATTCACTTACTAGCTTATCAATTGCAGTGATTCACTTAACATCCATGACAAGGAAGGTCGTAAAATGAGGTAAAACTTGCTTAACACATCTCTCATCCACAGAAATTTTGGGCTCGATTGTGGTCGTAAGTGAAGAAACAACCTGTACTTGTTTGTCCCAATCACCAAGGGACGCAGAAAACTGCAATCTGTCAATGAATGTGAATTCAGATGAATATTCTACCTAATGCTACTATGTACCCAGCTAATGTCTATATTTTGTAATATATTATTCATGTCTTATAAAGCAAATAACATTCAGGAAAAAAATAGAAGTCAATGGAATGCTTCCCTATAAAACTGTAAACACAAATGATAAACTATTAAAAAGAAAAAAAAAATCTCAACAATCTAAATATTAAAATTAAGTAGATTATAAAACCATGTGTAGAAGTGGAGAATACATAATCTTGTTTAACAACAACATTTATTAAGTAAGCCTTTTACTTATTTATTCAACAAATACTAAGATGTTAGAGAAGTCTCTCTCTCTCTCTCTCTCTCTTTCTTTCTCTCTCTCTCTCTCTCTCTTTCCTTCTCTCTCCTTCCTTTTGTCTCTCTGCCCCTTTTTTCTTTTTTCTTTCATCTCTCTCTCACTCTTTTTCTTTCTTTTCTCTCTCTCTCTCTCTCTTTCCTTCTCTCTCCTTCCTTTTGTCTCTCTGCCCCTTTTTTCTTTTTTCTTTCATCTCTCTCTCACTCTTTTTCTTTCTTTCTTTCTTTCTTTCTTTCTTTCTCTCTCTCTCTCTTTCCTTCTCTCTCCTTCCTTTTGTCTCTCTGCCCATTTTTTCTTTTTTTCTTTCATCTCTCTCTCACTCTTTTTCTTTCTTTTCTCTCTCTCTCTCTCTCTCTCTCTCTCTCCCCAATTAATCTTTTTAACTGTGCTGGTCTTTGATTATAATAAACATTCTGTATCTGAATCATCCATCCAACTGTCTATCCACCCAATCTGTGGTTTGTTCACCCGGTGGGTGCAAAAGGCCAATCAATTATACAGAGTCAAGGATTATTTCTGATGAGAAGCAAAGGGGCTTATTTCTGATGATGATTAGCAAACAAAGGAGATGGAGCAAGACTGCCATTCTATTTTTATAGCTCAGAACATAGGAAATTCCAAACAGCAAATACAATGTTTGCTTACAAATTTCTTATTGTCATTAAAATAGCATGTGTACAAGTCATCTTGCTCAACTGGGAATAGCACGTGTACGAACAGTGCTGTTCAGCTGTTCCTGGAATGACCTCTACCACGTAGACGTCAACCCAAGCGGCAATAAGCTTCTAGGTAGAGTCCTAACTGCATCCTGCAGAGTTAAGTATAATTTCTTGCTTTGGTTTAGCACAGTGTCTGGTAGTTCCCCTGCTTCTGTACAGACAGGAGAAGTGGGGAGACAGTCTTGCCTAAGAGGCAGAGGTTTGCCTGGCTTCTTAGATCTTAATTCATAGGGTTTCTGAGCAGCCTCGCACACAAGGCTCACTGTGCATAAGGAGGATTTGGACTATTCCAGTAAGTCATCAAATCCAACCAATTCAATCAAATTCTCTTCAGCTGCACCTCAAGAGCCACTTTTGGGACTGTCATTGGTGGATGATAGGAAAGGGACCCTTGAATTTGACACCCCTGTTCTAGGGGATATTGAGGCCAATCATCCCCCCCAAAAGTAAATAAATTTCCTTTTAATAAATTGATCACCTTCAACTAATTCCATGAATAGCAATAGCAATAGCAGTGAGACTTATGTACCGCTTCATAGGGCTTTCAGCCCTCTCTAAGCGGTTTACAGAGTCAGCATATTGCCCCCAACAACAATCCGGGTCCTCATTTCACCCACCTCGGAAGGATGGAAGGCTGAGTCAACCCTGAGCTGGTGAGATTTGAACAGCAGAACTGCAGAACTGCAGTCAGCTGAAGTGGCCTGCAGTACTGCACCCTAACCACTGCGCCACCTCGGCTCTTCTGAAGTTCTTCAAAACACAGGTCAAAGGGGTCATCGCCCAAGGTTTTGCTAGAACCTGCCGCCATCATCTATGGTTGTGAACTATCCCCACTGGAACTGGCCCTATTTACTGGCAACGCCTCTTAGGGGGCCAGAGGGCTTATGAAAGAATCAAGACTCTGTGATTGCCTTTGCTTTAGTTTAGCAAAGAGTTCAATAGTTTTCTGTTTTATGCTTCTGTGCTGACAGGATGAAGTGGAGCAAAAGAAAGAAAAATAGAAGGTTCTGTAAAAGATGAAGTTTGGGGTTCCATGCCTTAAGTAAGGCTAAGGGGAAAAAAAACTACAATATGTTAAGCAAGTAATAGTATTAAATAATATCCAATAACATTCAAAGGGTGGCTTCCTGATGTAAGAGAGTTCCTATTGCTCTCTGCTCTAATTCTGCCTGCTCAAGCTTCCCTCTCTCGACATTGAAGAAACCCCATGTGGTCTTAGATTATTAGCCTTATGAGAAATAGATTTAATTTGTTTGAGCCAGATTCCTGAGGGTTGAACTACTATACTAAAATTTGTCCGTTGAGTTTACTCACATAGGTATTGAAAAAGGCAGTTTGGGGGATGGACAGAGGACATTCCTTTCTTGATTGAGGTAGCTGCTGATTGTAAAACAATGAGGGCCACGTAAGGGAAGGGGGAGTAAACATGACTGTATTTCTCTGCTAAAAACTGCAGGGTGGTACACTATAATCCACAGTTGATTTGCCCTCCCTGTCGTGGGCTTGTTCATCAATTAGGAACTTGTGTTCTAGTCAACCCAGAAGCTTATGAAACAGAAAGGAACGTTTCCTTGATGGAATGCATAGGAGACTAATTGTATGGTAATTGGAAAAGTCCACCCTTGTAATGGTATGTGGGAATAGCCCTGGGAGATCCGGCAGAGATGCTGCCTAGAGACCTCACAGAACATGCAAGAGTTCATTAATGTAACTTTATAATAAAGTAGAAGCAGGTTGTCTGGCTTTGTTTCCTGTGTGGTCTGCCTGGTAAGGATTTCATCAATCTTGTAAGTCTGCAAATACTATTCTTCTGCACACTCTTACAGTTCAACAGCTTAGGGAGGGCCCCTTATGAGTCTCTTGCTCTAAGACCCGAGGTGGCACAGTGGTTAGGGTGCAGTACTGCAGGCCACTTCAGCTGACTGTTAGCTGCAGTTCGGCGGTTCTAATCTCACCGGCTCAAGGTTGACTCAGCCTTCCATCCTTCCGAGGTGGGTAAAATGAGGACCCGGATTGTTGTTGGGGGCAATATGCTGACTCTGTAAACCGCTTAGAGAGGGCTGAAAGCCCTATGAAGCGGTACATAAGTCTAACTGCTATTGCTATTGCTCACGATGCAGCTTTGGGCTCTCTCTTACCCGACTGTTCCCTAAGCAGCATTTCTTGGCCAGGTCATCCAAGGTCATTTCCACATACCATTATATCTCTGTCTTAAAAAAGTGTGACAGTAATAGAACAATTCCGGTCTTTAGACAATTGGAACGTGTTATTAGTATCTGCGAACAAAAGGCCAAAGGAGGACCAAATCAATTGTTTAATAATTTGCCAGGCTGTTAGATCACTGTTGGAGGTGTTCCTGTTTTTTTAACTGATTATTTTGACAATTTGCAAATGGAAAACAGATGACCAGGGAGGAATAATGCTTAAAATGTAGGCTGAGGCAAAAGGTTGGTAAGAGAGATCTCGTACAGCTTACTATAAAACTCTTCTCATCTCTTGGGAAAGATTTCAGTTTCTGGCAGGTCCCTATTGCTTTGGAAGATGCTTGCAGTTCTCTTCCTACCAAGAAAGATTCTTCTATCCTTTGTAGCTTAAAACAATCATTCCTAACTGGTTTTGTAGAAATGTTTTAAACATTAATTATATAATACAGGTCGTCCTTGAGTTACGACAATTGAAGCCAACATTTCTATTGTTACGTAAGACACTTGCTAAGTGAGTTTTGTCCCGTTTTTACGACATTTCTCGCCACAGTTGTTAAGTGAATCACCGCAGTTGATAAGTTAGTTGAATGAATCTGGCTTCCCCGTTGATTTTGCTTGTCAAAAGGTTGCAAAAGGTGACCACACGACCCATGGGACACAGCAAAAGTCGTAAATATGAACCAGTTGCCAAGCATCTGAATTTTGATCGCATGAGGATGGAGATGCTGCAAAGGTCATAACTGTGAAAAATGGCCATAAGTCACTTTTTTTTCCCAATGCCGTTGTAACTTTGAATGGTCAAGGACTACCTGGAATAATTGCTAGATTTTGAAAGTCGTCACTAATTACATGCAGTCCTTGTCAAACTTGGGTTTCAACTTGAGATGGAAGTCTTTGCTCATAGGATGCCGATAAATTGAAAGTTGTTTATTTATTTAGTTAGTTATTTATTAGATTTATATACCGCTTCATAGGGCTTTCGGCCCCCTCTAAGCGGTTTACAAATTTTTTAGCAAATTGAGTCAGCAACTTGCCCCCACAGTCTGGGTCCTCATTTCACCCACCTCGGAAGGATGGGAGGCTGAGTCGACCTTGAGCCGGTGAGATTTGAACCGCTGAACTGCAGATCACAGTCAGCTGAAGTGGCCTGCAGTACTGCACCCTAACCACTGCGCCACCTCGGCTCTATCAGAGTAGTGTCTGTATGTGGCTAAAACCTCTGGAGGGTTAGAGTGCTTAGACTGGAGTTCACAAACCTTAAGAGAATTCTCTGGGGCAAAAAATAATTGCTTTGTTCTAGTGGCCTTTTCAGACCATTTAATCATAGAAATGGATAAACCTATGTGATTGACCCTAACTTAGGTTGCACTGTCCGAAGAGGTCAGCTGGCGTGTGACTGTTATCCAACTTTAAATTCAACTACCAGATTAAAAAGGCCATCTGAGGTTGAGATACAATAGCTTTCCACTGACTGCGCCATAGGTGAGTTCACCGTTAAGGTCACCCTTTGCTACTCCAATTAATATACAGATTCTACATTTTTCAGTGCTGTACTTTAAAGGGCCAAGCTCCTAGGTTAGCACCCTGATCCTTGCAGTATTGTGGGTAAGCTTGAGGATGGTTTTTAAGAAGGGAAATATGACTGTTGGGAAGAAAACCTCATTGTTAGTTTCAAGTTAGTTAAGTTGCCAGCTGGTATAAGACCAGCATTTGGGATAGACAATCCTCCAGTTTATTCCATCCAACATTAATTAAAGAAAGCAACCTGCGAAGGGGAAGGTAGAGATTTATAATTAAAACATTAGTCTAGCTAAATTGTGCCTGGAAACTAATGCTGTGGGCTCACATGGCTCCAGCTGTGTGATTAGGAGCAGCAGATTATTTGATATGAATGCATAAATGCCTCCTTCGATGCCATTTCTGGTAGTTCAAAGTCAGCATAATGGGAGTGACATTTTTACCTCGATGTTTCTCAGCCTTGGCAGTTTTCAGATGTGTGGTAATTCATGTCCATGCTCTTGCCATGGTTCAGTCTCGCAAAAGACTCTTAGTCATAAAATCTCTCTCTGCATGTGTATTCCACAAACAATTAACACAAGACTAATGCCCATGCGTCATTCTAGAAATCCTAAGGACTAGCCATCATGAAACAAATATTTTCAACTGCAGCAGCTGGAAAGACAAAGAAAAGAGATCCCTTTGGATCCCAGAGGAATTGCTGATCTGGCACAGCTCCCATGCCTTTGTATAATTTAAGCATTTCTAAATAATTTTGAGAGACGTACAAAATGTTCTATTCCAAAGAAAATGGGTTTAATGTCGTAGACCAGAGTTCTCAAGCATGGCTGGCTAGGGAATTTGGGGAGTTGAAGTTTACACATTTGAAAGTTGTCAAGGTTGAGAAACATTGATCTAACAACCCTTCAGTGACATGATTTTATGTTAGAACTAATACTTCTCATACCAACCAAAATGCAATTGCAAATTCTAGCATCTGATATCATAAACTGAATTATGTTGCTTTGAAAATAAAATGAACTCAGAGTCCTGGATCTATAATCACCTAACAATCTGAAAATTTCAAAACAGAATTCTCTATACAATTGTTCTGCTTAAAATATTATGCTCTGAACATAATTTAAACTGGGCTTTGCTATTACTCAGCTAAAATGCCCAGAATGATTGTGAAATGGAAAACACATCTAAAGGAGAAAGTAATGAACGATTTCAAGAAAAGAAAACTGCCAGAGAAATGAGAACAAAATCCAATGCAGTGAAACAATTAAAGATTTTGACAGCAAAATTAATAATACTAAGAACAACATAAATAATTATTTTATAAATACATTTAAAGTAAGAAATCTACCAGGAATGACAGGGTAATTAGCTAAAGAGACTGAAGAGAGGTAAAAGAATCATTTGAATTCTGCGCCTGAAGGGAATTTTAAAGAGCTAAGGTTAAATAGAAAATAAAATGATTGGATCTATATAACCTGGAAATTCTTACTCAAACTTAACATCATCTAAACTCAGCCTCTCACTTCCAAAGGCCAATACAATGGCAAGAGATCCGGGATTTAACAGATTAGTTAGCTTAATTCTGGTTCTAGAAAATTGAAGGAAAGTATTCCTAAGTAAGTTTCAAAGATATAGGAAGGTGGATGTTTTAAAGCAAATATAATAGGCAAATAAGTTAAGATGTTAGATTAGGGCTGAGAAGCCCCATGTTCAAATCCATCCTTAGCTATAGTATTTTCTGGAAATCTCAAGACCAACTAATCTTATAGCACTGCCGTTAATGGGATAAAATTGAGTTTCCCATATTTACTGCCTTAAACTCCTGGAGAAAGGCAAGATGTAATTTTAACAAATCTAATTTATTTTTTAGACCATTCCAAGGAAACTTTTGAGAAAGAAAAACACCTGTATCATCTTAGATCACTAGTGCTGAACCTTGGCAACTTGAGGAGGTGTGGACTTCAACACCCAGAATACCCCTGCTGGCCATCTGGACTGGGCAATTCTGGGAGTTGAAGTCCACACCTCTTCAAATTACAAGGCTTGAGAAACCCTGCCTTAAGCTAATTTTATTATAACATAACCTTTTTGGATCACAGTCCATTTCATTGAATATATGGAATATACCCTCAAGGAAGAATACGTTGTAAATACAAAGTTATTAGAAGAGAATGGAAAAGCAGAACGCTTAGGAGAAAAGTCGAAAGACACAACTACTTTAAAGATGGGAAATCAACTTGAACAGGGACCACAGATGAGCAATAATAATAATAAAAAAAATCTTGTTTTCTGGGAAATAGCCACGTCAGCCTATTGCAGCAAAAACCAAGAATCCTATGACATTTCAGAGATCAATAAATCATTTTTTTTTTTTACTTAAGCATATCATCCGGAGAAACAAGTAAATTTTTGCTACAATAGAAGAATGGAAATAGTAAAACAAAAAACATAAACATCTGATGTTATGTAGACAGTCTTGTGTAGTTTCAATAAGGAGTCTTGTTCTATGTCAAATCCACGAGAAACAATTTTGAAACTTTTAATGGATTTCTGCTTAATCGTTAAGTAAATTAATTAAGAGCCGAGGTGGCGCAGTGGTTAGGGTGCAGTACTGCAGGCCACTTCAGCTGACTGCTATCTGCAGTTCGGCGGTTCTAATCTCACCAGGCTCAAGGTTGACTCAGCCTTCCATCCTTCCGAGGTGGGTAAAATGAGGACCCAGATTATGGGGGCGATAGGCTGACTCTGTAAACCACTTAGAGAGGGCTGAAAGCCCTAGGAAGCGGTACATAAGTCTAACTATTGTTATTGCTACTATCTTTGTAATTTTTCCAAATAATATTTGTTAAATTTCTATTCTGTCTTTCCTCTGTTTCCCTGATTTTGCAGATGGTGCTGAACATTTACGGAGGCCGTTTAAAAAAGATACAATAAATGCACAGGAGCATATCTATCATCCCAGACATTATTATGTGGAACTTCACAGGACAGAATACATAACACCACTGGGAAAATAAAGTGGTGAACCTCCGCAGAAAATGTTTCCCGTGAAGTTACTAGGCTAATGCTTGTGTTGATGAAGAAGTAGTTTCATTTCCATTAATGAACTCGGAGTCATGAACTTCAAAAAACAAAAAAACAAAAAGAAATTGGGGCGGAAAAGCACACCAGCTACCAGAGGTCTACAAAATCTATCTGTAACAAAGCAATTGCTGTTGGCCTCAGGCTGTCTCCTTACCTGGTACACAGGAAAAGAGAGATTAAAAAGCAATGCTATGGAAGGTTAACATAACCTGTAAGTATATTAAATGGTTGGCAGGTGATATATCTAGATAGGCATTTTAAAAAAAGATTATTTTCCCATGACTAGAATTACTTTTTTTTCTTCTAATTCCTATTTCTAATAACTTTAATAGAAAATTCCCTGATCAAAGTACAGTACGGCTTCGAGGTGTATTTTCTCATTCTTTCTGCCACCGCTCTCAAAATGTATATGTGCACACAAAGTTATGCAGCCAACTCCTTACAGCATGCGCATATATATATCAGCTTATTTTGCAAACAAATTGTAAAAAAACAAATTGTTATCGTAATTGTTTGAACATGGAATTTCCTTTGTATTAATAATATTCTAATATAGCTAAACCCAGGGGATTAAATCATGTAAATCAGTGGTGGGTTTCAAAAAATTTTGGAACCTACTCTGTGGGTGTGGCCTCCTTTATGGGAGTGGCTTGCCGGCCATGTGTTTTCTTTCTTTCTTTCTTTCTTTCTTTCTTTCTTTCTTTCTTTCTTTCTTTCTTTCTTTCTTTCTTTCTCTTTCTCTCTCTCTCTCTCTCTCTCTCCCTCTCCCCTTCCTTTTGTCTCTGTCCTTTTTTCTTTTTTTCTTTCATCTTTCTCTCTCACTCTTTTTCTTTTTTCCACTCTTTTTCTTTTTTCTTTATTTATTTCTTCATTTCTTTCTCTTTCTCTCTCTCTCTCTCTGTGTCAGTCTGTGTGTGTGTGTGTATGTGTGTGTGTCAGTGGTAGGTTTCAAATTTTTTTGGAAGCTCTTCTGTGGGTGTGGCCTGCTTTCTGGGTCCCCTGGTGGATCCTCTTCTAACCGGTTCGGTAGATTTGACGAACCGGTTCTACCGAATAGGTGCGAACTGGTAGGAACCCAGAGGTGTAGAGGTGGCCTTAAAAAGTGAGGAGCAGGAGGAAGGGCACTTGGGGTGGTTTCTCAAACTTCCCACTTAGCTGGCATCTCTCTGCCATGAGCTGCAAAGTAATCTCATTGAAGGCTGAAATATAGGGGAGATTGTGGAAAACGGATAAGCATTTCCAACATACACTGTTTAAAAAAAAGTAAATAAAAAAGTGGTCTAATTACTGTCTAAAGTTGGATATTGTCACATACAGGAAAAAACGAAACAAAGCAAAACAAAATTATGATAGAACAACGTCCCGTATTAGAAGAAAATGCTGTCTAAATGTTCCCAGTATGCCAAACGAGATGTTTTATAACCAAATGGAGTCAAAACACTGCAGTTTTTTTTAATAAAGTGCCCTTCCTATCTTGATATTTACACACAATGGCGCAGTGGTTAAATGCAGCACTGCAGGCTACCTCAGCTGACTGCAGTTCAGCAGTTCGGCTGTTCAAATCCCACCAGGCTCAAGGTTGACTCAGCCTTCCATCCTTCCGAGGTGGGTGAAATGAGGACCCAGATTGTGGGGGCGATATGCTGACTCTGTAAACCGCTTAGAGAGGGCTGAGAGCCCTAGGAAGCGGTATATAAGTCTAACTGCTATTGCTATTGCTATTCCGAGGTGGGTGAAATGAGGACCCAGACTGTGGGGGCGATATGCTGACTCTGTAAGCCGCTTAGAGGGGGCTGAAAGCCCTATGAAGCGGTATATAAGTCTAACTGCTATTGCTATTGCTATAAAAATCTTTTGTCTCTTAAGTGCCTCTCTATCAGGGCAACTATGTTTTTATTGCATAGTTTTCATTACCCCATTTGTTATTTTATTTGGTTTTTATTGTATAAAAACATATAGGACTGTGGGGGCGATATGCTGACTCTGTAAACCGCTTAGAGTGGGCTGAAAGCCCTATGCAGCGGTATATAAGTCTAACTGCTATTGCTATTGCTATAAACTTGGATAATGACATCACTCTTATGTTGTGTGAGTATACATGAGCTATAGGGCTTGTATTTTGCCATAGCATCATCAACAGCTCCGTAAGTACTTGTAAGGTTTTGACCAGCTGCTGGGCACCCATATATTGAGGAATACGGAAAGATCACGTGGGGCAGTCGAATGAGCATTTCTGAAATGGCAGATACCTCAGAACAAAGTCTTCTTCCTTCTCTACCCCCACCCCGCACCGTTATTTTGAAAAAACAAACAAAAGGCAGCCGTGTGTGTGTGAATGATCAGGCATGTACTGTATTACGCAGAATTTATTGAACAGTGAAGTAGTTACTAAATTTTACTAAGTTACTAGTTACTAAGGTTCTTGATAAATGATTATCAGACTTTGAAAACTTGGTATCACTGGATCATGCTCAACAATTTCGTTGAATTAACATTAACTAAAAAGTTTTTAAAATTGGATTTGGAATAAATGTGCAATTAATTGTTACAGTTTTGAATTTTACTGTTACTATCTTCCTTCTGTCGTGCAAACCGCCCAGTCACATGACACCCCCCCAGCCACACCCACAGAACCGTAAAAAAAATTGAATTCCACCACTGGGTGGGGGGCACTGAGGATCAGTTTGTAGCACCAAGGGGGCGGTGGACTGAAAAAGTTTGGGAACCACTGATATAGGCCATCATTTAGATCATACTCCACGGAGTTGTTAAGGGGTCCTAACGATCATGGCAATTATATACAGTATAGGTGACTTATTTGTTACAATGGCACTGAAAACAGTGACTTGTGACCATTTTCCCCACTTACGACCATGGCAGAATCCTGATGATCACGTGATCAAAATTCAGACGATTGGCAGCTGACTCATCTTTATGTCTGGTGGTCATGTGATCCATTTTTGTGACCTTCTGACAAGCAAAGTCAACGGGGAAGCCTAATTCGCTTAAACAACCATGTGAGTAGCTTAACAAGTGCAGTGAATCACTTAACAATTGTGTCAAGTAAGCTTGCAAAATGGAGCAAAATTCACTTAACAAATGTCTCACTTATCAACGGAAATGTTGGGCTCAATTGTGGTTGTAAATGGAGGACTACCTGTACATCAGAGTCTTCACCAATTTGAGGTCATTGAGACATAATTTCCTACAATCCCAGACGGCATAATTAGTGGCCAGGGATGGTATCGTTCTAGGAGATTCTTGGATGTTTGTAAATTAGAAATCAAAATTGGCACCCGTTTTCCCTGGAAGAAATTGCCCAAACTCAACTATTCAGCATTTCCTCAAAATGAAGTCCTTGAATTCTCAAAGATATATAACTTTTTTACTTGGATGATTTGCTACCATCCAATTAAACATATTGGCTTTCTCAGTTATAACGCTTAGAAATGGCTTTTTGAGTAGTAAAGAGGGATAAATTGTCTAGACAAAATCAGGCTGAACACTGATAATTTGAAAATTAGTCATGGATATTTTGATCCATTTATTTTTGTACATATTTCCAGCCTAATAAAGCAAAATAAAATGTATATCTGGTGTAACTGTGTGGGTTGCATTTCTCTCTTGGACAGCAAGGTGCTTTTCCCTGAAACAATACAAAGCTGATAGTTTTAGTTTACAGATTCCATTCAGCGTCCAATTTTTTGCTATCTATTCTCTACTATAATTAAAATGAACAGATGTGTACATATGATAGAAAGGTTATTTTTATAACCACTGACTGTGGGTATAAACTCTGGAAGAGTTTACTTTAGTCATTAATATGGCTATGGGTTTTAGTGACATTATATATACATCATTCAATTTGGAATATGTTAAGTGTAGAAAATTTTTAAGATGCATTATTGTTGTTAGTTGCAAAGTTGTGTCCGACCCATCCCGACCCCATGGACAATGTTGCTCCAGGCCTTCCTGTGCTCTACCATCCTCTGGAGTCCATTTAAGCTCACGCCTGCTGCTTCCGTGACTTCATTAAAAAGATGCATTCGAAAATGACATCCCAGAACTCAGCATCTTGAAAGCAATGAAAAGAAACCCACGGCTGCTGCCAGTAAATCACATTTAAAAGTATGCCTAACTCTCTTCTTCATTTTTTAAAATTATTTTTCTTACTCCCAAAGAATCAAAAATATTGTATGAACTATATCTTACAATTATTTGCAGACTTGACTATTGATAGTCCTCAACTTACAACCAGAATTGAACTTGGCAATCTTACTCATAAGTCATGATAGAAAGGCGTGAGTGACCTGATTTTACGACCTTTTTTTGCGGTAGGCGGTAAGTGACTCCATTGTTCGCTATTGCTGGAAACCAGAAGTAAATGCTGGTTTGCAGCAAAAAAACATCATAATTTGTGGTCATGTGATCACAGGGTATAGCCAATGGCTGTAAAAATGCCGGCATGTGACTGTAGGGGAGGGCTCTGTTGTCAGAACATCAGGTAGTAAGTATCTTTGCATGCAGATGTTTCATTATTATATAGAATGGATTTGTTATACCTTCAAATGGTTGCTAAGTGAACAGCTGTAAGTTGAGGACTATCTGTAGAGTGGCCTGTTTTGGCAAACTGAGAGTACAGTTAATAGTTCAACAACAACAACAACAATCATCTTATTTGTTAAGAAAGTACTTGGTTGATACTTAGGATGTAGCAACCCATATCAACCATCAGCGCCAGTCAACGATATTTGTGATACATCTTTAAATGTTCAGTCAACTGAGTTTTCTTTTTAATGAATAAAAGAGATGATGATGATGATGATGATGATGATGATGATGATGATGATGGCAACAACAACAACAATAATATGACTTCAAAAATAGAGGGGGAAATGGTGGGGGTTCTCAGCTACTTTAGTTTTCAACATGATTCCTACAATCCATACTTCTTTTAAGCCCAAAGGGGAAGGCAGCATAGTTCTGTTGACCTGACCCATCTTTATTACTTGGTGATTGATGGACACCTCACTCCTTTCTCTAATGAGATCCATGGACTATTGGCAACCTTTCCATTTATGCTCCATGAAATTGCTTGGAATAACATTTCTTTCTTGAACTAGACTTGATGTTTCCATAGAGATTTTGCTGATTGGATTTTTCTCTGAAGAGAACCCTTGTCTATCAGTCATCTGTCAGCTTTAACTAAGATTAAGTAGTTGCTGAGTAGCTGATACATACCACATAGAGTGCAACTGAATGGACAAGAGGATACATGGGATTTTTAAAAATAAAATCCAAATATTTTTGATTCAGTGCCATTAGCCATAAATCTCTCTACTGGAGGGAAACAAGAAGGAAGGGCTGGGAGTTTTGTCTTGAGTTGCTTTAAGTAGCATATGGCCCGATCCATCAATAGAATATATATTTATTTTTTAAAGTATACGAACAGGGAAAGCACTATGAATCATTATCAATAGCTTACATTGTACATGGTGTTATGAAAATAAGATGCATGATATTGAAGGAAAGTTTTTAACACATTTTTACTGGCTCAGTTCACACACACTTTGACCAAAATCACATTGAGGAGAGGATACTATGCCCCATTTACACAGAGAGTCCTGGCAGATGCTTTGTGATGCGCAAATCCTATTCAGGATTGTCTATTGTTGCTGCTGATGGTAACAAACGTCTACAGCAGTGTTTCTCAACCTTGGCAACTTGAAGATGTCTGGACTTCAACTCCCGAATGCTGGCTGGGGTATTCTGGGAGTTGAAGTCCAGGAATCTTCAAGTTGCCAAGGTTGAGAAACACTGGTCTACAACAAATAACCAAGTTCAGAGAGCACCAAGAACTCTGTAAAATGGTATGGATTGGAATATTAATCTTTAATTTAAGCATTTTATAATTTATATTAATGGTATCCAACCTTTAAAAACTGTGGTCATGTCTGTATGCCCGTTAAATATAAGATACCAAATGCTTGATTTCTCAGAATATTCATGTCAAAATGTAAAACTGGCTCTGAGAGAAATGAAGAATGATGCCAAGCTTTCAAAACTAATTCCTAAAAAGCAATTCCTCTAATGTGGCACATTCCCCATGTGTAGAAGTTCTAAAACCTACATGATCGTTGCCTGAGGATGCCATGAATTGGAATCCAACATATATGGAAAGTTGGAAAAATGTATGTTAAGAGGGGAAAAAAAAACCCATCCGATTCTGTAATTAGTTACACACAAATTCATAGACATTGCAGGAAGAGATCAAATTCTATTAAAAGCAGGGGTGGGTTCCTGCCAGTTCGCACCTATTCGGTATAACCGGTTCGTCAAATCTACCGAACCGGTTAGAGGAGGTTCCACCAGTGGACCCGGAAAGCAGGCCGCACCTACAGAAGAGGTTCCAAAAATTTTTGAAACCCACCACTGACACACACAGAGAGAGAGACAGACTGACAGAGAGAGAGAGAGAGAGAGAGAGAGAGAGAGAGAGAGAGAGAGAGGGAGGGAGAGAGAAATAAAGAAAGAAAGAAAAAAGAAAGAAAAAAGAAAGAAAAAGAGTGAGAGAGAGATGAAAGAAAAAAGAAAAAAGGGGCAGAGAGACAAAAGGAAGGAGAGAGAGAGGGAGAGAGAGAGAGAGAAAGAAAGGAAGGAAGGAAGAAATAAATAAATAAAAAAAGAAAAAAGAAAGAAAAAGAGTGAGAGAGAGATGAAAGAAAAAAGAAAAAAGGGACAGAGAGACAAAAGGAAGGAGAGAGAGGGGGAAAGAGAGAGAGATAGAAAGAGAGAAAGAGAGAAAGAAAGAAAGAAAGAAAGAAAGAAAGAAAGAAAGAAAACACATGGCCGGCAAGCCACTCCCACCAGGTCACATGGCCGGCAAGCCACTCCCACAAAGGAGGCCACACCCACAGAGTAGGTTCCAATTTTTTTTGAAACCCACCACTGATTAAAAGGCATAGGCTTTCATGAACTGCCACCCACTTAATCAGCAGTTTACATAAACTGTAATCAGTCTAGCTACTTTATGCATTGCATGGAGCATGAAACCGTAGGACTTTCAGTAAAATGTGTTAGCTGGAAAAGGTGCTGGCAGATTCTTTATGATTTATACTAGAATAGTATGTCTTGTACTTTCTTACGTCTTAAGTGGCATAGGTCGAAAGAGCAGCTACTTTTAAAAAAAAGCAGTTGATAAGATACTATAAATGAACAATAATTAATGCATCTAGGAAATGATGTGCAGTAACATATGGTGGTTTATTTTTTATTTTTTGCTAAACCGAGAGAACAGTGCAATCTGCCAGGCGTTGTGCCAAACTAGATCAACCTTTTAAATGAGGGAAAATGTATGCAACAATAATGTTAGAGTGTTTGGTGCATCACAATAACTGTTGAACAAAAGCTCTTCTAGCCACAAGTGCCACCTGATCTTCCAAAGGTGCTTTTTTTGCGGGGGGGGGGGGGGACAATTATGACCTGGATGACTGAGAATCTCCATAGACATCTGTCACCTGGTCTTCAAGCAGATTGTTTGGGTCTATGAGAACTCCCATCCCATCTCTTGAATGGGGAGAGTATAACCTCATTCCAAACCAAGGATAATATTTTCCTGGAATTGACCGGCCCACAAGTCACTCTCTCCTGGAGCAATTCTGTCAGTCTGCTCGGCCCCAACCAGATACTGATAGCCTCTAAGCATTGAATAAATTTTTTCATTGCTTGTGCAGCCTGGGGCTGAGTGATACAACAGGATACCATTCATACCAGATTCTCTGCTGAAAAATAGCATCTCTTATTTAGATGGGAAAACCGAATAGGGAGAGGAGGGATATCTGAGGCACAATGCAAATCAGAAAACTCTGGGTAGATCTCCTACCATTGCCAAAAGATATCACCGGAAAGCAGTTCTAGAACAGGGGTGTCAAACTCAATCTCATTGAGGGCCGCATTAGGGTTGTGTTAGTTCTTGGGGTGTGTGTGTGTGTGGAGTGGGCTTGGCCAGGGTGGGAATGGGTAGCTCGACATCACTTGTGCTCCTAAGAGCTCCTGAGCTCTGCTTTCGGCTGCTACGGCCTCCTGCAACCCTCTGCAAGCGAAAATGGAGTTCATGTACCATGGGCCATCCCGTTGCTGTTTCCAGGGCGGCCCCACGGGCCAGATTTCTAAGCACCCCGCAGGCTGGATCTGCCCCCTGGGCCTTGAGTTTGACACTCCTTGTCTAGAAAGATATGATGATTGATGGTATCAAAAAAGAATCAAGAGATTAGAGATGTTGAGAATGGTTGGACTTCCCTGGGCTTGGTCTTTCCAAAGATCATCAATAAGCATGTCCTAATAAGCTTCGAGTTTCTCTGTAGTTACAGGACCTCCATTGTATCTACAACCATTCCTAAAATGAAAGGTTGGAGTTAGATCTAAGGTTTCCTAAGGTTGTTAAATCAAATGAGGGATTCTTGAGTGGTGGCTGTACCACAACCCTCTTCGGAGGATCCAATAAGAGCTGATAATTGCTCATATCCATCTTCCTGTAAATTTACGAATGAGAAGGATTTGAAAGTAAGCTATGTCTTTAGGATAGGCTTGAGTTGTGCAAATCACATTATTCATCTTCAGCAAATCAAAGACTTGGAAAGTTTAGAAAACTAAAGACCGTCATTGTAGGGGCACAGTGGGAGCAAGAATGGTTTCAATAAAGGAAAATACTTGCAGCTGTGGCGTCCTTAGTTACCGAGCTTGGTGGTTTCCTTGCAGATGTTTTATTACTAAACTAGGTAACACCTTCAATGGAGTTGGACTCATCATTCATCAGTGAATTCCTGGAAGCCTGGCACTCAGACAAGTCGACCATCAACAGATATACAGACATAAACAACATCTACACACCATTTAAAAGAAGAAATCAAAAATACAAAAAGAATACAAAAAGACCAACCCCTCCTCACCAGCAGCCAACACCCAGATTGAACAGAGATTAGCACAAAGATTAACATGAGACTAACAAACAAGAAGCAATACAGTAAAAAAATACTCCAATCAAGAAACCATCAAGACTACTCCTACCAACACTGGTAGGACTACTAACTACTAAGTGTTCGGAGACTGCAGCTAGTCCAGAATGCAGCCGCGCAAGCGATATTGGGTGCACCGAGGTACACCCACGTTACACCTGTCCTCCGCGAGCTGCACTGGCTACCAATTGGGTCTCCGGATGCAATTCAAGGTGTTGGTTATTACCTTTAAAGCCCTACATGGCTTAGGGCCAGCATACCTGCAAGACCGCCTACTGCCAAATACCTCCCAGCGGCCAGTAAGATCCCACAGATTGGGCCTCCTTTGGATGCCGTCAGCCAGACAGTGCCGGCTGGTGGGCCCTCGGAGGAGAGCCTTCTCTGTGGCTGCTCCGACCCTTTGGAATCAGCTACCCCAGGGATCCGGGGGTACCCCCAGGGATCCTTGCCCACTCTCATGGCCTTCAGGAAAGCGGTAAAAACCTGGCTGTTCCGGCAGGCCTGGGCTGTTGACCTCATTGTTGAGGTCCAGCCCCGATTAGAACGAATGCATGTGTGGTAATTTTAAATTTGTCTTTTCTTTTTTATTATCCCTTCTCCCTTCTTTTGTAAGCCGCCCGGAGTCCTTCGGGATTGGGCGGCATATAAGTCTTATTGATAAATAATAATAAATAAATAAATAATAAATACTAGCATATAAAATAGAATTAAACCTCACTCTCTACTGGTACTGATTATGTTACCCAGTTTAGTAATGAAACAACTGCATACAAACAAACAAGCTCACAATGGTTGTAGGAGGATAAAAAGAGTAGACAGTTATAGAGCAGGGGGTCCCAGCCCGCGGACCACTACGGGACCTTGGGCCATTGGGGAGTGGCCACAGAAGCTTTGGGTGAGTGCACATGCAGGCACTCCCACTTATTTGAACAGTGGGCGAGCATGTGTTCATTTGCACGAGTAGCCAGTGTGCATGCCTGCCACACATGCAAATGGAGCTGTGTGCATGCACATGTGGCATGCTTGCCGGGCGCTTGAGTAGAAACCCCCCACCCCAACCCCCACCGCTGGTCCACAAAGCTGGAAAGGTTGGTGAACTCTGGTATAGAGAATTATTTTGGTGTTAATTAGATTTAGTTAGATTTCGTTCTCTTCTCTCTTTTATTTTTAATGCTCGATACCGTGTATTTCTTTGAAATATGTTCATTCTTTGGTTGGGAAGGAATATAGTAAGACACCTAACACTGTGTCAGACCCTCTAGTTAATAGCCTATCTGTATTGGCTGACAAAGGTCTGGGACACAACTAATTTTTCCAGGTGCAGTGCATATGCTTCATCCAATGGGCTACAGTCTTAAACCAAAATTCTAAAATTTGTTTATCTTATATAGCACATAGAATTTTTTGGGGGGGTTAACTCATGTATACGAAGAACAAACGTACTTTAGGAAGAGCAATAAAACGAACCACAATATATCCACGTTGCAGAGGAACCACTATGGAGTCAATTTCCAGTTTGTTGCTTCATCCTAAGGGACATTTAAAGATTCCTGCATCAACCCTCTACAGAGGATAGTGGGAAAAGGTCATAGAGAACCGTGGTGGCACAGTAGCTAGAATGCCATATTGCAGGCTCATTGTGTTGACTGCCAGCAGTTGGAGTCTTACTGTCTCAAGGTTGACTCAGCCTTCCATCCTTCCCAGGTCTGTAAAATGAGGACCCAGACTGTGGGGGCAAGTTGCTGACTCAATTTGCTAAAAAAAATTGTGAACCGCTTAGAGAGGGCTGAAAGCCCTATGAAGCGGTATATAAGTCTAATAAATAAATAAATAAAATGAAGACCCAGATTATTGTAGCAATATGCTGACTCTGTAAATCACTTAGAGAGGGTTGCAAAGCATTATGAAGTGGTGTATAAATCTAAGTGCTATTACTAGTCCCCCCCAACCACTGCTCTGCACTGGGATTGGAAATGCTGAACAAGATTCATTTCTTGCATTTTTCAATTGAATTGGACGTCGGATTTTTCCCCCCCTCCTCGAACTAAAATCAAATGCTTGCATGAGATAATGAGCTAGTCTGTTTTTGTCTACAGCAACCTTACAAATTGTTCTATAGATGTCATCATCCATCAAAAACTGGTTATAAGTTGATGCCCACCACCTGGAGATAGTTCCTATTTGCTGTGGAAGAGCAATGCAGGGCTGTTTATGACACACCACAGATATAGCATGTTTCTTGGGAAGGTATTTGTGTCTATTTTAGGATAATAAACAGCTGAAGGATCAAATCTTGCTAGTCCCCCCTCTGCTGTTTTTTATCCTCCCACCTTTAAATCTGTTGCGCATGAAGAAACTAATACACAGACAGTGCTCCTCCGTGCAGGGAATCATTTATCTCAAGCGACTTGCCATGTCATTTCCTCTCGTCACTGTCACCTCCATTTGGATTATATTATCCATTAAACCCTTTTTAGGAAGGAAAGGTCTTTACAAAACTTCCACATTCATCTTCACAAAATCCTGCCTTCTCAGTATTAAAAAAAACACCACCCCAAACAAACAGCAAGCTTTCATAATGTAAAAAAAGGTTTAAGAAGAATAGCCGTAGATTTATTTGCCATACCTCCCTCTACAAAGGAAGAATAAGTCACGAGAAACCAGGACCTTCCTATCTGGAAATCCTTCAGTGGCATTTGTGTTAAAGAGAGAAAGATCCAGGCATCTTTCTACTGTGAACACACAAAAAAATGTCACAATGATCTTTATCCATGTACATATTGAACGATGCATTTGCATTGAAATGTTTGATTTCTTTAAAGATACATTAAGTTCTGAGCTCTCTTGGGAGTTAAGGCAGATTAGCTTGGAATCATTTTGAATTATAAAGCGGCTCTCCCTTGAGAGGTTTGTGTTTTCAAAATAATCTGGTGCAGGAGAACAATCATAAAAGCATCTCTCTCCTGTCACCCCCCTCCTTCCCCCCTCTGTAGTAAGGCTGAACTGTACCACACCAGGTCCTGGCTTTCAGCCCTCTCTAAGCGGTGCCACCTCAAGTGTATGCTGAGACTATATAGTAGCATATGATACTTGGGTTACCCAAGGCATGAAACCCATTGTGGCTGCTCAGCTGAAGAAAGAAAGGTTGTTGGGTATCAAGACATTGAACGAGGACAATCGGCAAAAGCTTCATTTCATTCTACATGGTAAATCATTCTTGTATTGATACAACTATAGAATAGCAGTTAGCAGTTAGACTTATATACCGCTTCATAGGGCTTTCAGTCCTCTCTAAGCGGTTTACAGAGTCAGCATATTGCCCCCAACAACAATCCAGGTCCTCATTTCATCCACCTCGGAAGGATGGAAGGCTGAGTCAACCCTGAGATTTGAACAGCCGAACTGCAGAACTGCAGTCAGCTGAAGTAGCCTGCAGTGCTGCATTTAACCACTGCGCCACCTCGGCCTCCAGAGAGGAACTTTATGGGTCAGTAGGAGACTAACTTAGAGAAAAGACTAAAGGACAAACTGAGATATAATACAAGCCACACTTGGCCTTTGGTTGATAAATTTTATGAGAAGAGTTTCTCAATTCCACTGGAAAACGCTGAAAACTGAACTCGGACACACCTATAAGTGAAACACACACCATATCTTCTGCGCTACAGTCTTCGTTTTCCTTGTTTTTTTTCCTTCTGCTACTGGCCAT
Source organism: Thamnophis elegans (assembly GCF_009769535.1). NCBI lineage: Eukaryota > Metazoa > Chordata > Lepidosauria > Squamata > Natricidae > Thamnophis > Thamnophis elegans. The sequence goes on along the minus strand of NC_045555.1, from coordinate 47,870,418 downwards.
TCCAGCCATCTTACTTTCATTTTGCTAAAAGGGTTAAAATATTTACTGAAATAAATATAACGAACACTTTTTTTTTCTAAAGCGCTCTGATTGGCGGAAGATTCTTGGTTCGTTTCTAATTTAGTTTTGACCGTCTCAGTCAGTAACAGTGTCCAGATTCGGAACAAGCACGCACAATGTTCAGTTCAGCACATAATAATACCACTTGATGCTTATTTCTGAAACATCATCAAATATGGGAAAAAGTGGGACAAAAATTAGGCAAAATTAGGGAAGGAGGGAGGAAGACAAGAACAGGAAAGGGATAGAAAGGGCAGAGGACTTAAATAATCCATCAAAAGGCAGAGAACAGAACTGAGCTTCTGGAAAAGACACTGTGGATAATTAGCACAGATGATCCCCAAGAGAGAAGCTTTTGGTGATTCCACCCTTAACCCCTTTCTGTACATAATGAATGGCGGTACAGAGGCAGAAAGTAGGCACCAACTGATCCTTGCCTCTATTCGGCAACAAAAAGGAAACAAATTGGTACCCAACATTATTTTATATTTTAGTCCGCATTGTGACATCAAATCTTGATTGGATCTGGACAGCATTAATTTCAATAGATAGGAAGAAAATCCTCTTAAGGTGACCCATCTGATAGCAATAGCAGTTAGCAGTTAGACTTATATACCGCTTCATAGGGCTTTCAGCCCTCTCTAAGCTGGTTTACGGAGTCAGCATATTGCCCCCACACAAGTCCTGGGTCCTCATTTCACCCACCTCGGAAGGATGGAAGGCTGAGTCAACCCTTGAGCCGGTGAGATTTGAACCGCCGACTGCAGAACTGCAGTCAGCTGAAGTAGCAGTAGCAATAGCAATAGCAGTTAGACTTATATACCACTTCATAGGGCCTTCAGCCCTCTCTAAGCGGTTTACAGAAATCAGCATATCGCCCCCAGCAGTCTGGGTCCTCATTTCACCCACCTCGGAAGGATGGAAGGCTGAGTCACCCTGAGCCGGTGAGCTTAGAACCGCCGAACTGCAGAACTGCAGTCAGCTGAAGTAGCAGTAGCAATAGCAATAGCAGTTAGACTTATATACCACTTCATAGAGCTTTCAGCCCTCTCTAAGCGGTTTACAGAGTCAGCATATCGCCCCCACAGTCTGGGTCCTCATTTCACCCACCTCGGAAGGATGGAAGCTGAGTTCAACCCTGAGCCGGTGGATTTGAACCGCCGAACTGCAGAACTGCAGTCAGCTGAAGTAGCAGTAGCAATAGCAATAGCAGTTAGACTTATATACCTCTTCATAGGGCTTTCAGCCCTCTCTAAGCGGTTTACAGAGTCAGCATATCGCCCCCACAGTCTGGGTCCTCATTTCACCCACCTCGGAAGGATGGAAGGCTGAGTCAACCCTGAGCCGGTGAGATTTGAACCGCCGAACTGCAGCTTAGCAGTCAGCTGAAGTGGCCTGCAGTACTGCACCCTAACCACTGCGCCACCACCACTGCGCATCTGCTTATGTCCCTTTGGTAAAACAAACGATGAATCGGTGGTAGAATGTTTGGTGTAATCTTAATATACCTCCCATAAAAAATCCAAACACCGAGATGACCAAAATCAACAATGAAGATGTAATTCTTAATGAAGGATTAAAATTAAAAACCTTCATATCTCTCTTGGACTATATTTGCAATTCCCCAACAGAAGTGCCCTTCATGGTTTTTGGTCCAAACCATGGTTCAAACACTCTGAATTTGAGGCTATAAAAGAATTGAAAATTATCCAGGTGAGACAGAAATGTACTTTCATTGCTTTTCATTCAAGAGTTTAGAACTGAAAAAACTTCTTGAACGAGAAGAGAAACATCTTCAAAGTAAAAGACAAAAGAAAGCCCAGTTGCCTTTTGAAAAGCACTTTTGGGACAACTTGGAGGGCTGAGAATCTCCGTAGACATCAACCATGCTATCTATCCATGAACTCTACCTAACCCGCACAGCATCTCTTGAATGGCTCTAGACTTTTGCAGCTTGGTGGCCTGGCTGGGGGGGGGGGGGGGAGGGGGAACCGGGCCATGCAAGCTGCAAATGTTGGGGAGTGCAGCTGCACACGTGACCCGGTTCCAAATAGGCCACAGCCGGTATTGGGCTGCGGTCCTGGGGTTGGGAACCCTTGCTCTATCTAGACCACTCTTCTCTCCCCCTATGCCACTCTTCCACATAATCTTCTTGACTTGTGCAGCATCTCTGGTGCACACCTAACCCCCTTTTCCAACTCGTGCATTTCTTCTCAGCATCCCCACATAACAGTGATGTGCGGTGAGTTTTATGGCTGGTGAGGCAGCTTTTAGACTTGTGGACTTCAACTCCCAGAATTCCACAGCCAGGCATGCTCAGTTCCGACTTAAAGCGACAGTATTTTTCCCCCTTGCAAAATAAGTTTTCCTTCATTCTTTTTCTTCTCCCTCCCCCTCCTTCCTCCCTCTCTCAAAACAGACACACGCACACAGAGAAATTGGATCCCTCTCTCACTCACTCACTCTCAAACACAAACACAGAAGTTGGATTGGATATATTTTCCAAAGGCTTGAAAGCAGCTCCTCTGCCATACCCCTCCCCCCTTCCCCTGCTGCCTTCCGATCTGAGCCTTTGATTGCAGGTGGAGCCACGTTGCCTTTTCAAACTTGTAATCAGTGAAGCTGGGCTTATATACTTTTATCCAGCTGTGTGTGTGTGTGTGTGTGTGTGTGTGTGTTTGATTGAAAAGGCAACGTGGGTTCTGCATGCAATCAAACTTTTTGAATTCCTCCCCACCTCCCCACACATGCTCCTTTTCCAGCTGTTTCAGAGAGGATTTCAACTCTGCCCTCATGAAAAGCCAGAGCTCTGAGTCAGACTGAGCTAGTTGCTCCCAGAGAACTCTAAAAAGCCTCTAAAAATCCCCTCTACAGGAGGCGAGAGAACACGTGCCTCCTTTGCATAAGGAATTCTTCGCTTTTTAACCCTTGGTTAACTCTTAAAAGGCGAAAAATTCCTTATGCAAAAGAGGCCCCTAGTTCTCTGGCCTCCTCCTATAGTTAACACTAAGCACTGTTCCAAGTCACTGTGACTTAGAATCTGGTAGCAACTACCTTGGCTTTAAGGTTTAGGTTTTAGGTTTAGGTTTTATTGGGATTTATATGCCGCCCTTTTCCCTGAGGGGACTCAGGGCGGCTTACAACCACAGGGGAGGGGAAGTGCAAGGTCAAAACAAACACTTTGTGAACAAAAGAAAAATAATAAAACACAACTTTCCATTCAGCAATCAAACACTCGGGCGGGTAATTGGAAGCCTATCCCCAGGCCTGCTGGGAGAGCCAGATCTTGAGGGCTGCGCGGAAGGTCTGGATCGTGGTGAGGGTGCGGATCTCCATGGGGAGCTCGTTCCATAGGGTCGGGGCAGCAACAGAAAAGGCTCTCCTCCGTGTGGGTCGCCAGTCGACATTGACTGGCAGATGGAATTCGGAGAGGAGGCCCAGTCTGTGCGATCTGATTGGTCGATTTAGGGAGGTAATCGGCAGAAGGCGGTCTCTCAAGTACCCAGATCCACTACCATGGAGTGCTTTAAAGATGGTCATCATTATCCTGAAGCGCACCCGGAGACCAACAGGCACCAGTGCAGCTCGCGGAGGACAGGTGTAACGTGGGCGAACCGAGGTGCGCCCACTATCACTCGCGCGGCTGCATTTTGGACTAGCTGTAGTCGCCGGATGCACTTCAGGGGCAACCCCATGTAGAGCCCATTGCAGTATCCAGTCTAGAGATCACAAGGGCTCGAGTGACTGTTGTGAGGGCCCCCCCGATCTAGGTAGGGCCGCAACTGGCGGACCAGGCGAACCTGGGCAAATGCCCCCTGGTCACAGCTGACAGCTGATGGTCAAAAGTCAGCTGTGGATCCAGGAGGACTCCTAAGTTGCGGACCCTATCTGAGGGGTATAAAATTTGACCCCCCAGCCTAAGCGTTGGTGTATTAGCCAAATTATTGGGGGGGGAAACACAACAGCCACTCGGTCTTATCCGGGTTGAGCACCAGTTTGTTAGCACTCATCCAGTTCTTAACGGCCTCCAGACCCCGGTTCATCACGTCCACCGCTTCATTGAGTTGGCACGGGGCGGACAGATACAGTTGCGTATCGTCCGCATATTGATTGGTATTTTATCCCGTGCCTCCGAATGATCTCGCCCAGCGGTTTCATGTATATGTTAAATAGTAGGGGGGATAGGACCGAACCCTGAGGTACTCCACATGTTAGGGGCCTCAGGGACGATCTCTGCCCCCCCACTAACACCGACTGCGACCTGTCTGAGAGGTAGGAGGAGAACCACCGCAAAACAGTGCCTCCCACTCCCACCTCCCGCAGTCGTCGCAGAAGGATACCATGGTCGATGGTATCGAAAGCCGCTGAGAGGTCCAAGGAGAACCAGGATGGACGCATAGCCTCCATCTCTGGCCCTCCAGAGATCATCGGTCAATGCGACCAAAGCGGTTTTCTGTGCTGTAACCGGGTCTGAAGCCGGACTGGAAGGGGTCAAGATAACTAGCTTCCTCCAAGGCCGTCGAAGCTGAAAGGCCACCACCTTCTCAACAACCTTCCCGATAAGGGAAGGTTGGAGACAGGACGAAAGTTGTTTAAGATGGCTGGATCTAACGATGGTTTCTTTAGGAGGGGTCTCACCACCGCCGTTTTGAGCGCGGCGGGGAAGTGCCCCTCCCGAAGGGAGGCGGTGACAACCGCCTGGATCCAGCCATGTGTCACCTCCCTGCTGTTGGCCACCAGCCAGGAGGGACACGGGTCCAGAATACAAGTGGAGGCACTTACAGCTCGGATGGCCTTGTCCACATCCCCAGAGGCAACTTCCTGGAACTCAACCCAGGACTGATGTGGCAAATGATCCTCCTGTGTCTCAGCTGATCTACTGCGGTGTGGAGTCCAAGTCCGATCGAAACCGAGCTACTTTGTCCGCCAAGAATTGAGCATAATCCTCAGCCCTACCCTGCAAGGGGTCTCCCGCATCCCTCCTATTAAGGAGGGAGCGGGTTATCCTGAACAGGCGGCTGGGCGTGACTCGGCGGACGCAACCAAGGAAGAAATATATGATCTTTTTGCAGTTCTTAATGCTCGGACATAGTCCTTGGTGCAGGTAGTTAAGAGTGCTCGGTTTGCCTCGGACCTATCGGACCTCCACTGGTGCTCTAGGCATCTCCTCCGGCGTTTCTTCTCCCGGAGTTCCTCGGTAAACCAGGGAACTCTCCGGGATCCACTGACCCGGAGGGGCCGTAGTGGCGCAATCCGGTCGAGAGACTCCGACGCCGCCGAGTACCAGGCGGCAGCCAGAGTCTCCGCCGAACTGTGGGCGAGGGTATCAGGAATAACCCCAAGCTCCGTCTGGAACCTCAAAGGGTCCATAAGTCGCCTGGGGCGGAACCACCTGGTCGGTTCCTCCTCCCTACGGTGGGGGTTTGGCCTCCGGAAGTCAAGCCTCAGTAGGCAATGGTCTGACCACGACAGGGGTATGATCTCATTACCCCTCAGACCAAGATCACACATCCACTGCTCCGAGAGAAATACGAGGTCGAGCATGTGACCCGCTGCATGGTTGGGCCCCGAATTACTTGGGTCAAGCCCATGGCTGTCATGGAAGCCATGAACTCCTGCGCCCCTTCAGAGCGTTCACCGAGCGATGGCAAGTTGAAATCCCCCAGAACTATAAGCCTGGGGAACTCAACTGCCAGCTCGGCTACTGACTCGAGGAGCGAGGGGAGGGATGCTGCAACGCAGTTGGGAGGCAGGTACGTTAGCAGCAAACCCACTTGACCCTTGAGGTCCAACTTTATCAGCAGGGACTCACACCCGACAAGCTCCGGAGCAGGGACCCTACGAGGGTAACAGAGACTCCCGGATTACAATAGCCACACCGCCACCCCTTCCCTGGGCTCTCGGCTGATGAAGCACCTGAAATCCCTCTGGGCACATCTCTACAAGGGGGACTCCTCCTTCTGTGCCCAGCCAGGTTTCAGTAATACATGCCAGGTCTGCCCTCTCGTCAACAATTAAGTCCCGGACGAGGGGAGCTTTGTGAACAACAGACCTGGCATTTAGCGACAACAGCCTGAGACCAGGGTCCTGACTACTCGCGCCATCTGGTCTTGGAGTGGGACTCCTAGGGCCGGAAGGAGGGATCTCTGTAATGTAGCGAACCCTCCTTCCCCGGTAATGGCCAGCCCTAAGGTCCCCGCCGTATCTGCCTCTCCCTGTCACGACCGCTATGCTCCGACCCACTCCCATGTCCATGGTCCCCCCAACCACCCCAGTTCCTCCCGCCTTCCCCAGCAGGTCCTCCGAGTCAAGCATTCTCATTTATCCACTCTAACAAATCCCACGTTTAATTATTTTTAAAAAATTCTTTAAAATTCTTTCCTTTTCTCATGACTGGTGAGGCCACGCCTCCCCTGCCTCTAGTGACTGCACGTCCCTGCCACATAACATTCCTGACCTGAAACTTGTGCATCTCCTTACTCCTCCTCCAACCTGGCCTCAACCTACCTTGCCTGCTGGCCTCGGGCTTACAACTTCCTGCAGGTTTCCCCACTGACTTTCTCCCTTTTCAGGAGCAAAGTAAATGGGGAAACTGGCAGACATTTGAGAGAGGAAGGAAGATTTCTGATGCGCCGTGCCAACTTTCCACAAGGAAACTCAATCTGGAAGCCAGGAATTCAAAAGTCATTCTTACTATTGTTTGCACACTTGTGATCATTCTGTTTCTCAGAGATAAAAAAATAAATCTGAACCGATGACTCAACAGGGCGTGGAGTTGTCTAGTGTTAATTAATTAATTAATTAAGAATGGGTCAAAGGTCAGAAGGCTTCTCTGCATTTCAAGAAGTTTGAAATTTTTACTAAGTAAAAGATTGATGTCCTAAAAAGCAACTTTAACGCTACTTGTTTATGCATATCAAACTTTAATTAGCAAAATGAACTCTCTGGAAATAAATAAAACATAGCAACCGTGCAATGCAACAGAGCAAGTCAAAATGATTTAGTATCTCCCTCGAAGTGGGCAACTCAACACTTATACCAAAGTATGTGGCTGCTTACATGATGGTGCAATAAATAAAGGCCTAATAAAAACAGCAAAATAAACAAGTTAATCAGAGATGGGGCCCAGAACGTTTGTTGGCTCAAGTCAACAGAACGACAAGATGAAATTAAAAACAAAAATTGAACACTGACAGGGATATTGCACGCCTGAAACTGCTATCAAATTTGATTTCTATTGACTTCAAATTTAATTGTCATCTAATGTTGCTGATTGCTATAAAACTAGAATAGATTGTTTCTGCTTTCTGATCATAACGGAGACATGTGTTCTATTTAACCCAAGACACGTATCGGAATGTTTCTAATACAGAAATATCAATGAGAGAATGAGAGGGGTTTTTTTTTCCCCTTCAACAACTCTTCAAAGGAATTCGAACTATGACTGGAGCGATACCGATCCCCGTTTGATCTCCTCTAATCCTCAGGTAATACGAGCAGAGTGTCACGGCAAGGAATTGCTTCTTTTGCTGAAAAGTTGCAAGAAGTTTCCACGTGCTTCCTTTTCTCCCACATCCATTAGAATTGCTTCCCGAGAGCCGAGGTGGCGCAGTGGTTAAATGCAGCACTGCAGGCTACTTCAGCTGTCTGCAGTTCTGCAGTTCGGCTGTTCAAATCTCACCGGCTCAAGGTTGACTCAGCCTTCCATCCTTCCGAGGTGGGTGAAATGAGGACCCGGATTGTTGTTGGGGGCGATATGCTGACTCTGTAAACCGCTTAGAGAGGGCTGAAAGCCCTAGGAAGCGGTATATAAGTCTAACTGCTATTGCTATTTCTGCTGTGGGCATTAAACACATCACCTGCAGTTCTTAAGGGAGACATTCATGCGACTACAACTCATAATTTAACTGCCATTTTCTACATTGACTGTTTATTGTGAAGCACCTAAAAGGCAATCACTTTACTGCAGGAGATTGCAACAGTTGTTAAGGGCTGATCAGTTGAGAAGTACCCTAATTTTGATCATCATTTTTGACATCAAAAATCCTGCAACAGTTGTAACCCTGAGTATACCGATTGCTCAAGTTAGGTTTTTTTTTTTAGTGCCATTATAATTTTGAATAGTTGCTAAACTCGACAGCCATTAGGTGAGAACAACCTTTCTTACGTTTTTGAATGTAAAAAATGTGAAGATTAGAAAGATTAATGCAGTTTTTTTTTCCTTCTTAGTTGGTTGAAATCCAATTTGGTCGAGTTTCTACCAAGATATATTAATAGGACCATTAAGTAACTGTAATTATAGGATTTTAATACAAATAATTATTTTAATTACATTTGGGTATTTGTGAATTACAACGAACACCTCCGTGGGGTTGTAGCAGTAGCAGTTAGACTTATATACCGCTTCATAGGGCTTTCAGCCCTCTCTAAGCGGTTTACAGAGTCAGCATATCGCCCCCAACAACAGTCCGGGTCCTCATTTCACCCACCTCAGAAGGATGGAAGGCTGAGTCAACCTTGAGCCGGTCAAGGACAACAGCATCCAAAGCATCCAAAGGTACTTTATTTAGTAAGTAATTACTATACTTTGAACACCAACTAAAAAGAGGTCGTAGCAGTATTGATCCTATATTTAGGATCCAAGCAAAGGAAATATTTTCACGAGTACATAAATGATATCATGCATCATATCAAACTGTGAATGAAGAAATAATACTTGCACGATTAGAGCTCCCTACAGAGACAAAAGCAATTAAATGTATTTGAGGTTGAAATTCAATTTTCCATATTGTACCAGGTTCCTGTACCTACAGTGCAAACATATTGACCACTGGCAGCAATATAAATACTGTAGACAATTAGCAATTAGGTAAATTTAAACTACTTTTTTTTAATCTAAAAGACTTACATTACACACCTCTACATACTATTCCTCCTTCTCTTCTGATAAATTCTTTAATCTCTGTAGTTTAAATACTTGATTTGGAATCTTTCTTTAATGTAAAACCCAACATAGGTTGTTCTCTGCTGTAGATAAACTTAAATAATTTTCTTTTCTTCTTTCTTATCAACTTGATTAAGTTTGAAAGAAAGATAAAATAGTAAGTAACAAAAACGTAAAAGATTAAACAGGGAGACGATCAAAGAGGAAGAAGTTAAAAAGCGGTCAAGAAGAAAGGAGAGGAAAAAGGAAAGAGAACACAAAATGAATTGTCTTCCGACTCTCTTCGGTACAGACACAAAAACGGAACACAAATTATGCCAAATAATAAAATTAAAATAAAATTAAAATTATAAAATTAAAATAAAAGATCACGTTAACAATACATAAACTAAACACTCACAAAAAAATCCTAAAAGCATATAACAAAACGGAACATCTTGCCCCCCCCACCCCAGGTGAGATCGGCTCCCACCCTTCTGACCTTATTTAGGAATCTGAATACCTGGTTTTGCCGGGTAACTTGGGACCCCGAATGGGGAATCATACATTGGAGACGGTTGTTGAATTAAGGGCCCCCACCCTCCCACCCAGTGCACCCTGTTACCCCTCCCCATCTATTAACTACTGGTATACTTGATTGGGATTTCTATTTTTTTTTCCTCTTTTAAAGATGTTTATTGTTTAGGATTTTAATGTTTCATGTTGCAAGCCTCCCAGGGTGGCAAATAAGTTCAATAGATAAATAAATAAAAAATGACTACCGTACTTATTGTAAGATAAAACATAAATCTGAACAGTATACTGTTGTGACTCAGCAGAAGTTTGCTGTGAGTCTTTTTGGGATGCAAGATTACCAATGCAGCTGGGTCTTCTGGTGATAAAGGACGGATGGTGCTATGCCCTGGTGGCAGGAGTCAACGGTTTCCCGCTTGCACAAATGGAGCTTCGCATGCCCATGTGCTCATCCATGTCCTGTGCTCGCCTCACCTGGTTCCCCATGGGCTGTGGCCCAGTATCCAGACCCCTTCTTACAGCCAGATAGATTTTGCTGCTATATCAGTCAAATTAGACCTTCCAATGAGTTGAACTTGCGTATACATGATTTTTTTTACCGTGTAGATTTGAAAATGGCATTAAGGAGGCCTAGGGAGAATACACTTGCTATAGGCATAGCACTCCCATTCACTAAAGTGGGGTTCTTCGCTTTGTAGCCTTAGAGCTATTTCTCAGTTGACTTTCAGCTACTTACTAGTATTTTACTTTTCAGATACAGCATAAGGTTTACAAGACTGCCCCTGAAGAGTGTTTGGAGACTACAACTGGTCTAGAATGCGGCCGCGCGAGCGATATTGGGTGTACCAAGGTACACTCACATCACACCTATCCTCCGCGAGCTGCACTGGCTTCCCATTGGTCTCCGGACGCAATTCAAGGTGCTGGTTGTTACCTTTAAAGGCCTACATGGCTTGGGACCTGGATATCTGCGGGACCGTCTCCTGCCACATACCTCCCAACGACCTATAAGATCTCACAGGTTGGGCCTCCTCCGGGTACCGTCGACCGGGCAATGCCGGTTGGCGACTACTCGGGGGAAGTCTTTCTCTATAACTGCCCCGGCCCTGTGGAATGATCTACCCGCAGAGATCCGGACCCTTCCCACTCTCTTGGCCTTCCGGAAAGCCATTAAAACCTGGCTGTTCCGGCAGGCCTGGGGCTGTTGACCCCAAAATACGGTCCAGCCCCACTTGGAATGGAGTGCGTGGTGTGTTGTATTTTAAATCTATCTTTTCTTTCTCTCTATTTTTTTTATTTATTTCTGTACTGTAAGCTGCCCGGAGTCCTACGGGATTGGGCGGCATATAAATGTTATAAACTTGCAAACTTGCAAACTACAAATTATTTTATTTCAATATTGTAAATGGAACATTTTAAACATGTGTCTCCAGAACATTTAAATATAGTCTTCAACTTAAAGCCATTTGTTTAGTGATGATTCAAGTTAGAAGGGCACTGAAAAAAGTCACTTACAGCTGGCTCTCATACTTATGACTGTCAGTGACCTCCTGGTCAGATAATCAAAATTTGGATACTTGGCAGCTGGCAGGTGTTTATGATGGTTGCAGTGTCCTAGGCAATGAGTGAAGCCAGATTTGCTTAAGAATGATGTGATTCATTTTAATGACTTTGGCAAAAAAAGTTGTAAAATTGGGCATAGCAATAGCAGTTAGACTTATATACCGCTTCATAGGGCTTTCAGCCCTCTCTAAGCGGTTTACAGAGTCAGCATATTGCCCCCAACAACAATCCGGGTCCTCATTTTACCCACCTCGGAAGGATGGAAGGCTGAGTCAACCCTGAGCTGGTGAGATTTGAACAGCCAAACTGCAGAACTGCAGTCAGCTGAAGTAGCCTGCAGTGCTGCATTTAACCACTGCGCCACCTCGGCTCGTTCTCAGGCATGACTCGCTTAATAACCATGTTGCTTAGCAATGAACGTTCAGTCCCAATTGTGGTCTTAAGTTGAGGAATGCTTGTAGTCCTTCACATTTTATCCAGCAGTGTTTCCTTCCCTTTGATCCTTTAAAGGTAGCTAATATTATTTATTAATTATTTTTTCTGTCCTGCCTTTATTACAAGCATGATTTTTCTATACCTTCTAGATTAAATTTCTGCATGAAGCCCAATCGTTATAAGTAACTCAAAGGAGCAAACATACGTATTACTCCTTCCTTCTCCTATTTCCCCCACAATAACAATCCTGTGAGTGGATTGCGGAGGGAGAGAGGGAGAATGACTGGTCAAAAGTTACGCAACTAGCTTTCATGCCTAAGAGAAGACTAGAACTCACTGTCTCCTGGTTTCCAGGCCAGTAACCACTACACCACTAACTCTATTAAAAATATAACTCTATTAAAAGTACTTTATGTAGGAAAATACACACCAATAATTTTCAGGGTTCTATTTTAGCCATAGCATGTTCCCAGCTGGAGTTCTGCAGATGTATTGGACTTCAATAAATACAATTTCCAGCCAATGTTACGATGTGAAAAGGAGCAGTGCGGAAAGGAGGCTGTATTTAGTTCAAGGCATTTTACTACTAATTTTCCATATACAATAAACAATTATTAGCACCTCATTGGAGTTGATTCTTCCCCCCCCAAGTTTCATCAAGTGACCTCAACCAAGCGAAGAATTAGCAGCCACTATTCTGAAAAATACCTATTGAGCTTTTCTTTATTAAATTAAGTCAGAATTAAACAAGCTTGACAGCGTTGCTGATAACATGAGCATTTTAGATATCAGCATTGTTAATGCAATTTACTTAAATAGCTACTTTTCAGCAAAAATGTCAACTGGAGTTTTTACCCTTTCCCAAATGCCAGCAATGCATTTTGCAGAATTGCTATATTTTAACCACATGTGCAGTGGCACACATGCCAATTATAATACTCGAGAATAAAACCCCAAATATAAGCCAAATGAAATGATTCAGTTTTCAAATATACCGTTCAAAATACAGCAAAGCTGTATATTTAGTATTCAAAAGCAGGAGACAAAAATTAGATCAGAGTTGAGTTTCGGAATATATTAATATGTAATTGTGCCAATGGGTTCATGCAGATGGCTTTTAATTCAAGAAATAGAACAGAATTATCAAGCATATTGAATAAATATTCTAGTTATTTGCTCCTTCAAATACCAGAGGATTTTTCTCCCCAATTACACCAGTATAATTGTTTTGATTTTTCTATCCCTTCTGGATTAACTTTCTGCATGAAACCCAATCATTCTGTTTCAAATATAGAATTTTACTCTTTGAAAAATCAGAACAGTATCCTAACTCTAATAGTGTTTTAATTACGTGCTGTCAGTATGCAAGATAACAGTTTATATTTACCATTCAGGCTGAAGAAAACAGGTCATGTGAAACACTTGTACAGTTGAAAATATTATTTTCTTCCTAAGTAATTATAAATGTTCAAAGAATATAGAACAAATAGTGTACAATTACTGAAATTAAACTGCAATCATAAGCCAGATGTCTCTCAGCATTAGTCACAGCCTTGTCAACCAGCCAGCACCCATATAGAGCCGAGGTGGCGCAGTGGTTAGGGTGCAGTACTGCAGGCCACTTCAGCTGACTGTTATCTGCAGTTCGGCTGTTCAAATCTCACCGGCTCAGGGTTGATTCAGCCTTCCGTCCTTCCGAGGTGGGTGAAATGAGGACCCAGACTGTGGGGCGATATGCTGACTCTGTAAACCACTTAGAGAGGGCTGAAAGCCTTATGAAGCGGTATATAAGTCTAACTGCTATTGCTATTGCTATCTATCTATCTATCATCTATCTATCTATCTATCTATCTATCTATCTATCTATCTATCTATCTATCTATCTATCTATCTGGGTGAATGAGGACTCAGACTGTGGGGGCGATATGCTGACTCTGTAAACCACTTAGAGAGGGCTGAAAGCCTTATGAAGCGGTATATAAGTCTAACTGCTATTGCTATTGCTATTGACTGCAGCTCTACAGTTCGGCTGTTCAAATCTCACCGGCTCAAGGTTGACTCAGCCTTCCATCCTTCCGAGGTGGGTGAAATGAGGACCCAGACTGTGGGGGCAATATGCTGACTCTGTAAACCACTTAGAGAGGGCTGAAAGCCCTATGAAGCGGTATATAAGTCTAACTGCTATTGCTATTGCTATGACTGCAGCTCTACAGTTCGGCTGTTCAAATCTCACCGGCTCAAGGTTGACTCAGCCTTCCATCCTTCCGAGGTGGTGTGAAATGAGGACCCAGATTGTGGGGGCGATATGCTGACTCTGTAAACCGCTTAGAGAGGGCTGGAAGCCCTATGAAGCGGTATATAAGTCTAACTGCTATTGCTATATATGCTTTTCTCTTTGGAAAAATAGCAACTATAGCTATAATTTATAGATGAGTATTATAAGGGAAACTGTTTATTCTAATTAATTTGTTGAATTTGTAGCCTATCATTTCTTCTGTAATATATGAGCAGCAATAATAAAAATAAAAAATAAGAAAAAAAAAGCAGCTGCGCCAAATATATCCATCTCTGCAGCCAAATCAACTCACATGTCATAATTGTGCCTGACTTGTGATTGACGGATAACATGCTGTAAAAGGTTATCCAACTTCTCTTGCTGCAGAGGAACAATTTGCTCAGCAAAACAGCTTCAGTATGGAACATTTTTTTAAAAGCAAAAAAAACTTTTTATTTGCTACTTTCCTTGAGCACATTGTTTTCCCTCATTTAAAATGTATTCTTAGATTCTGTTTTACACCCAGAGTGATTTATTGTTAAGAGCTTCAGACAATGGAAGGAAACAGACGCACAATGAAAGAATTTAACTGAAACAACAAATAAACTCTAAATGAAATGATCAGCCAAATACTGTCAATAATTTTAACACGTATTTTAGGTAGATTTTTTTCTGAAACTATCCTATATTTTACCATTAAAACATAGCTGTGCATGAACATGCTCGAATATGAGATACAATCTACCATCCTTGGACAAGGAAATCTTTTTCTGCTAAAATGGATTTAAATGTAAAATGGATTTAAAATATATTAAGTTCTTGGCTACCCAGATGTAGGGCAACATGCTTGCCCATAACAGGAAAAAGTGTTATCTGCAACATTATAAAGATTCTAAAGCAGTGGTTGCCCCATTGTGGGGGGATTTGATTTTTAATGGGGCAATTTGAACCTTGTTTAAACCAAGTTAATGACCTTTTAGGCTTCTTCCGCATGAGTAGAGTTCACTTTTTGGGTAAAGTAAGAATTATATGTCACAGTGGGGAGCATCAGGATTTTAAAGATGTTTAGGTGGGGCATAGCCCAAAATAGGTTGGGAACCACTGTTCTAAAGGCTCCACTTCCTTCCATGCTTAGCAGCTTCACAAAATGTTGGGTATGAGAAGTGGAGAAACAGCAGTATATTAAATCCAAGACCCAACGGGAATTCCCTGTGTAAACAAAGAGAGGTCATCATGCCCTTATTTCCAGTTTGCTCCTGCAACTCTCAGTTATGTTCAACAAATCTTATTACATGTTATGATAATATTCCACAACAAAAACAAAGCAAACTTTTGAGTTTTAATGGGAGTAAAATATGTCTGTAATTTAACTCATGCTCCAAAACGCACAGAGAACTGCACTTATTAAATTTCTGCCTGCATAGTTCTTATAATATCTGGAATATGGGGAAAATGCAAGAGTTTGCCTTGCAGACAATTTTTTTTTTTGGAACTGTTTTTATGGGACAGACTTGTCAGCGATTGTGAAACAAGAGCAATCACTGGTAAACAATACAAGTAAGGAGGCAGTGAGGGGATGGTGGGTGGGCATGGACGGTGTGTGTGTGTGTGTGTGTGTGTGTCAATGGTGGAAACAGTGGTGATCCTGTTG
The DNA here is from genome assembly GCF_009769535.1 of Thamnophis elegans. Classification (NCBI taxonomy): domain Eukaryota; kingdom Metazoa; phylum Chordata; class Lepidosauria; order Squamata; family Natricidae; genus Thamnophis; species Thamnophis elegans. The sequence continues at coordinate 47,854,977 of NC_045555.1, read as the reverse complement.
GTTCGGCCTTATAGCAGTTAGACTTATATACCGCTTCATAAGGCTTTCAGCCCTCTCTAAGCGGTTTACAGAGTCAGCATATATCGCCCCCACAGTCTGGGTCCTCATTTTACCCACCTCGGAAGGATGGAAGGCTGAGTCAACCTTGAGCCAGTGAGATTTGAACCGCCGAACTGCAACTTAGCAGTCAGCTGAAGTGGCCTGCAGTACTGCACTCTAACCACTGTGCCACCTCGGCCTTCCACAACAATCTCAGTTTTGTATATGGTCCCTAACACTACTGTATGTCACACCTTTCAAATGGGCTTTTTGTTCTTATCAGTTTAAGCACAATCGTGATTCAACAGGTCTTAGCAACAGCTTCTGAATTTTCACAACTAGTTCCAACTTCAAGGAATGAAAAGCAAATAAAGTAAAAGCAGATCTTGTAAAAAAGGGCTGTCAACCTATGATGTCTGAAACTGAAGTGGGAGAATGACAGTGATGATAAGCTGAATAATGAAATGGAAATGGATGGTAATAAATGTTATCACCCAAGAAAAACAATTCATGGAAAGAATGCCATATGGTGGGGAACTGAAAGATCCAGGAAAACAAAGCAATGAATAATGAACAGGGCACAAATTATCCCAAGTCTCTTGTTTCCTTCACAACAACTCTGTGAGGTAGCTTGGGCTGAGAGAGAGTGACTGGCCCACCAACTGGCTTTCATACTTAAAGCAGGACTAGAACTCACCGTCTCTGATGCCTTCACCAGTAGACCAAATTGGTTCTAACTCAAGGTGACAAGCACACCTAATACTTCTTTCTCCTCTTTTTTCCCCCACAACAACAATCATATGGTTGTTGCAAATCGAAACATTGCAAATCACGGTCATTTTGTAAGTGTGAGCTGGTTGCGAAGGACCCAAAATATGATGCTGTGCAGCACTCTTAACTTCCAAGGACGGGTCTTCAGAAGCTTTTAAAAAGGCTGTTGTAATATCGGATGGTTATTAAGCAACTCATCAGAAGTCAAGGACTCCAAAATAAAAAGGGCTCAACAGCTTCTAAGTCTTTACTGTCTCAACACACAGTGCTGAAAGGGTTTAAAACATGTTAAAGTGCATATGATCTTTTCCCCCCATATTCCAGATATTATAAGAACTGTGCGGGCAGAAATTTAATAAGTGCAGTTCTCTGTGCGTTTTGGAGCATGAGTTAAATTACAGGCATATTTTACTCTCATTAAAACTCAAAGTTTGTTTTTTGCTTTTGTTGTGGAACATTATGATAACATGTAATAAGATTTGTTGAACATAACTGAGAGTTGCAGGAGCAAATTGGAAATAAGGGCATGACCTCTCTTTGTTTACACAGGGAATTCCCGTCGGGTCTTTGATTTAATATACTGCTGTTTCTCCACTTCTCATACCCAAACTTTTGTGAAACTGCGAAGCATGAAAGGAAGTGGAGCCTTTAGAACAGTGGTTCCCAACTTATTTTGGGCTATGCCCCACCTAAGCATCTTTAAAATCCTGATGCTCCCCACTTTGACATATAATTCTTACTTTACCCAAAAAGTAAAGTATTTTGAATTTTAATAGGTGTCCTGGTTTTTTGTGTTTATTTAAAACACCCCCACCCACACACACACACACATGTATTACCTGAATTGTATCCTTATTCTGCTTGTAATAAATTTAGGAATGTTATGATATTGTTAAGCAAACAAATATTCATTTCAAGCCTTTGATGTTTGCTTTGGATACACAAGCAAAGTGTTTCAAAAGCTGCTGTTAATATTAGTTTCCTTCAGAGATCAAAGTTAGAAAAAAAATGTAAAAAGCATAGGAGCATCCTGTGATTGCATTTTAATACTTGTATACATTATTCATAGATATTCTAAGAAATGCTGTTGTTTTGCTTTAGATATTGCACAATGCTGCATATTAGTAAATTAAAATTATATTTCACAGGTATAAATGTAGCAGATTGCTGTGGAACCTTACTTAAATTCATTAAGGACAGTTAAGGCATGTAACGTTATAAAATATATATGATCTTCCTTCCTTCCTTCCTTCCTTCCTTCCTTCCTTCCTTCCTTCCTTCCTTCCTTCCTTCCTTCCTTCCTCTTCTAGTTCTTTCTCTCTTCCCAAATTGAAGGCTGACAAATCTTCCATTGCCAAATTTCCTTCCTTTTTGGATGTTTGCTTGCCTGTGATTCATTAAATATTTACGTATAAACTGCCATCAAACTCCATAAATCCAATTCCCAGTTCCAATTCAACACTTGTGGTGGGACATTCTTAACTTTAAGTCTGCTGTTGGTAAGCTAATGCATCTGAGAAGTTTTTCACATGTTTGCAAAGAGAGCACGTTATTCCAAGTTTCTTTATTTCTAAGCATAAAAGAAGGTAACAAGTGGAAAAAATATCAATGGAATATTCTAAAGCATATATTGTTATTTGCTAATGGCTAATCTCTCTCTCTCTCTCTCTCCGGGACATCTCGGCACAATAAGGCAATATTTGTTTCCCCAATACCTGAAATCCAGCATTGATGACCTTTGTCGCCATGAGTTGTTGCATTTGTTAACTAAATCACGCAGTGGCTGTCAGAACCTAGTTGGGAAGGACACAAATAGTGATTACATGGTGCTGGTTACCAAGCAATGCCGGATTTCCCTATAGGCTAACTAGGCTTCAGCCTAGGGCCTCGAGGTCAAGAGGGGCCTACATTCAAATTGTTAGCAAAATTAAAATTACACTATTCTAAAAACAGTGAACACTAAAACACTGAACCGAAAATAAGAAGAAATTCTACGCATAGGACTAATAAACAAACATAAAAATGTATTGGTTAAGATCATTCCAGCGCTGCGGCAGTTGGGGAGCCCGCCCACGTTCCCGGCACCGGCGGTCGGGCGAGAGGCGCGGCCGCTCCCAGTAGCTGCCCCATCGAACGGAGCCCACCAGCGGCCAGGCAGGTGAGGGCGAGGGGGCCGAGCCGGGCAGCTGAGCGCAGCAGGGGAGGCGGCTGGCCTCGCTGCCTTTGCCGCAGAGCAGAGCCGCCCTCCGTCGGGAGGCCAGCGATATATATTGATATATATTGATATACATCACAGTAATGATGTATTTTATTGTCTCTCATGTAATTTACAAACTTAAAAATGGGAGATGAAAGGGCCTCATAAGTGGAATAGCCTAGGGCCTCTCTTCATCTAAATCCGGCCCGGTTACCAAGTGCCCACATTTTGATCCTGGGGCCATGGGGGTGCTGTGACAGTCATAAGTGAATATCATGTCACTTTTTTCAATGCCATAGATTTGAACCATTGCTAAATGAATGGACGTAAGTCGGATACTATCTGTAAGATGGCATGCACATCTCTAAGAGATTCCTTCTAAATTCAATTACTGGTAGACGAATTAAATTTTTTGTTCTAGAGCAGGGATGTCAAACTCGATTTCATTGAGGGCCGCATCAAGGTTGCGTTTGACCTGGTGGGTGTAGCCAGGTTGGGTGTGGCCAGTTCAACATCACTCCTGTAGGGGGGGAGCCTTTGGGGGCCCGAGGACTCTGCCAGCGAAAACGGGCTGCCAAGCTCTGATTTTGGCTCCTGTAACCCGCTGGCAACGAAAAGGGAGCTTGGGAGGGCCACCTGAAGCAGTGGTGAGATTCAAATTTTTTTACTACCGGTTCTATGGGCATGGCTTGGTGGTCATGGCATGGCTTGGTGGGCATGGCAGGGGAAGGATACTGTAACATCTCCTCTCCACTCCAGGGCAAGATGACTGCAAAATCCCCATTTCCTCCCGATCAGCTGGGACTAGGGAAGCAGAGAATAGATGCGGGCGGGGCCAGCCAGAAGTGGCATTTACCGGTTCTCTGAACTACTGAAAATTTCTGCTACTGGTTCTCCAGAACTGGTCAGAACCTCCTGAATACCACCTCTCGCCTGCGGCCCTTGCAACCTTCAGTCCTTCACTGTTTCCAGGGCCGCATCTAAACACTCCGTGAGCCAGATCCGGCCTGCGAGTCCTGAGTTTAATACCTGTGTTCTATGTCCAAGGGCTTTAACGCCATTGCCAGAGTAGATAACAGACATAAAAAGGGGATCAGTGGTTTTCATTTGCCCTCCTTGGTTCCAATGGGCAGCCAGTCACACTGGTTATAACAACTATAATAAAAATCATTATTACCAGGTATCACCTTCATTTCCAATGAAGATACTTTCACTTTCTAGCAGTTCAGGAATAGCCATATAGTAGGGGAGGGTGCAAGTATAGTGACCCTGGTTTACTCTGGCTTCAAATGATATCACAGTAAAGGCTTTCCTGTCCAGTCATATCAGACTCTACGGCGCAGTGCTCATCTCCATTTCTTGGCGGAGGGAGCCAGCATTTGTGTGAAGATATTTTCTGTAGTTAGCAATAGCAAGAGAAAGTTAGACTTATATACCACTTCATAGGGCTTTCAGCCCTCTCTAAGCAGTTTACAGAGTCAGCATATTGCCCCCACAGTCTGGGTCCTCATTTCACCCACCTCAGAAGGATGGAAGGCTGAGTCAACCTTGAGACGGTGAGATTTGAACCGCTGAACTGCAGATCACAGTCAGCTGAAGTGGCCTGGAGTACTGCACTCTAACCACTGCGCCACCTCGGCTCTCTAGTTATGTGGCCAGCATGGCTATTTATGCCAAAGGCTCATGGAATGTTATTACTTTCCCACCAAAGTGGTACCTGTTAATCTACTTGCATTTGCATGCTTTTAAACTGTCGGGTGGGGAGAAGCTGGCACAAGAATGGGAACTCACTGTATTTCATGGTGCCCGGGGCTCGAACCCGTGCTCTCCAGCTGACAAGCTCCGTGTCTTTAACCACCGAGCCATTGAGCTCCCCCTCCAAGTGATATAACCAACTGCAATTTTATGGATATTTTTCCTTAAGATTGTAGACCTAAATGTATTGTATATATGCACTTATAATCATAGGAAAGAAAAGTACTATATTCAGAATTTAGTTCCCTAATGAAATATTCATATCCTTAAAAAGAGAGTGGGCTGTTATTACTGCTTTAGCTAAAGAGGCAGCTGAGTAGTAAGACACCAAATTTCATGGTTCTGGTTTCCCTAAAGGAAAATGAAAGGGCAGAGTTAGCATAATTCTTAATGGTGGCAACAGATTAACTAACTGCAGCCTTGCCAGCCAACTAATCAAAGATTAGTAGTTCCTCTTTTAAAGGAGAATTTTCCCTCTTTCATAATTTGTCCACTCTCCAGGTAAGACTATTGCAGACCTCAGTTCTTGAAGTAGGAATTGACAATTTCCTTTAAAAAAATCCTGCAGCTTTGAATGATCTCTTGCCAGCTGATACACAATTATTAGGAAGTTATGTTTTCCTGCTGTTCAGGTCAAAAGTGAATCTTTTATGCCTTCAAATGTGAATGGAAGCCCTCCATATCCTGAATGTTGCTTTGTTTCATTTGTTATTCTGTAAGCCAAAGAGAAGATACATAACAATTAACAATACTAATTAACTCTGCATAATAAGAACTTCCCTTTTGCAAGGAGGGGTAGCTTGTTCCATTGAAATTATTCTTGAGAATTTTCATTGTGTTTCAGGATAAGCTGAATAAGATCATTCCTTTTCTTGAATGTATATTTATCAGCAATCTTTTCAATTTGTTGTATATAAAAACAGTGGCGATCTCTCTTTGGAGCAGTAACTGATATTTGAAAGATTTGCAAAGCGACAGAACTGAAAGAGGGATTAAATAGGAGACGCACAATACAAAGTGGGTGGCTGAAAAGAAAAGCCTTAAAGAGGTTTTTTTAAGGGACAAAAAGGAACTGCCTTAAACAGATATGCTTGACATAATCAAATGTTAGGTGAAAGACATGGAAAAAGTGAGAATGTATAGAAAGTAATCAAGGTCAAAAAGATTTAGCAGTTACCACAAAGATGATAGAATATACTGCGGAACATCAAGGAATATTTCTGATAGAATATACTGCGGAACATCAAGGAATATCAAGGAATATTTCTGTGCTGTGGTATACATAGTATATTGCTAAGTATTTTATAATAGTTTTATATTGTAAGTATAATATTTATATACTACTTGATGAAGTGGAAACCACACCAACAGTAAGCAGATAAGATTTACACGCCAATAAGAAGGCTGTAATATATAAACTGCATCTGCAAGCAGCTTACAACGAGAGAAAATCAATTTGTACGAACAAAGAATCACAGTAATGCAAAATGAAGTTTAATATGATTTCATATCTGTAGTTGAAAAGACCTTCAGAGTAAGATTTCAGTGCAAATTCTTATTTCTGGAAGCTAATGAAACTTTATTTCATTACTCCCTGTTCCCAATGGGTCAAAAAGGTATAATCTAAGGTCAGTGTTTCTCAACCTTGGCGACTTTAAGTCCTGTGGACTTCAACTCCCAGAATCCCCCAGCCAGCACAGCTGTGCTGGCTGGGGGATTCTGGGAGTTGAAGTCCACAGGACTTAAAGTCGCCAAGGTTGAGAAACACTGATCTAGGTTAACAATAAAATCCATTAAAAATTACTGGCTCATTTGGTGAATGTATGGAATCGCTGGTGTTTATTGCACCACCTGTAGAACCTGGCTGAAACCTTTAATCATGTTTAACCCACTTTTTTTTCTCTCTCACTCATTTGAACCACCTAATCCTTGCTTAAAGACAGTTGAGTTGAGTTTGAGTTTATTGGTCTTGTATGCCGCTCACTCCCGAAGGACTCCGGGCGGCTTACAATAAACAAGGGAAGGGGGGATAAATAAACAAAAACAACACTTTAAAATACGCAACATTCACAGTTTCCGTGGGGGCTGGATGTTTCACAAGCCCCCCCGGCCTGCTGGAGCAGCCAGGACTTAACGGCTTTGCGGAAGGCCGGGAGGGTAATAAGGGTCCGGATCTCCACGGGGAGCTCGTTCCAGAGGGCTGGAGCTGCAACAGGGAAGGGTCTCCCCCGGGGAGTCGCCAGCCGACATTGGCTGGCGGATGGGATCCGGAGGAGACCTAACCTGTGTGATCTAATCGGTCTATGGGAGGTGATCGGCAGGAGGCGGTCTCTCAGGGACCCAGGTCCGATGCCATGTAGGGCTTTATAGGTGACGACCAGCACCAGGCTTTCTGCGGGCCAGAACGGATAGAACAATTTAAGACTGACTCCCTGCCCCTTACGGATTGCAGGCAGCGAAAGGCGGATGAGAGAGAAGATGCTAATGGAAGATGTAGCTGAATTTGGGTGAGAGGGAAAAAATAAATATGAAGGTCATATAGATGAATGTGATTGCCGCGTAGATCGTGATGGCTCAAACAAATCTAATGCTTTTATTAAAAAGAATTAGCGCTAGGCCAGGCTTATGACAGCTGGTAGTGGTAAATCAAGAGAGATAGAAATCTTAACAGGCTCGTAAATCAGGAACCATCAAGGATTTGATAATTCCTTATGTTTCAATGATTTATAGGGGAGGCTAGGCGAGAGGCATTTGGAGAATGCTAAATAGAAAGAGCTATAGTAACTATGGTAATTTTTAGGGGAAGACACTTGATCATGCTGATGTAAACAGCTGAAAAGATCTGCATTAACTTTTATCCTGAGATTACTGTGGGCAAAAGGCTTGATATGAAATCCCGTACTTAGAATAAGTGCCTATATTTGCCTTCGGTCGTGAGAGCGAGCACCCTTCTGAAGGGCTTTTGGTATCACTGATGTTATGATTGAAATATGCAGGGAGGGCCTTCCTCAGCTCCAGTGATTCTAAGAAAGCTGATTAAATTTGATCATGTTCCATCCAAGTAAGGCCAATTCCCTCATTTATTTTAATTATCAGAGACAAAGCCTATGAACTGTACCAGTGGTGGGTTTCAAAAAATTTCGAACCTACTCTGTGGGTGTGGCCTCCTTTGTGGGAGTGGCTTGTAGCCCATGTGACCGGATGGGAGTGGCTTGCTGGCCATGTGTTTCTTTCTTCTTTCTTTCTTCTTCTTTCTTCTTCTTTCTTTCTTTCTTTCTTTCTTTCTTTCTTTCTTTCTCTCTCTCTCTCTCTCTTTCCTCCTTTTGTCTCTCTGTCCCTTTTTCCTTTTTTCATCTCTCTTTCACTTTTTCTTTCTTTTTTCTTTCTACCTTTCTTTCTCTTTCTCTTTCTCTCTGTGAGTCTGTGTGTGTGTGTGTGTGTGTGTGTGTGTGTCAGTGGTGGGTTTCAAAACATTTTGGAACCTCTTCTGTAGGTGTGGCCTGCTTTCTGGGTCCACTGGTGGAACCTCTTCTAACCGGTTCGGTAGATTTGACGAACCGGTTATACCGAACTGGTGCGAACTGGTAGGAACCCACCTCTGAACTGTACTGTCTGTTTCTATTGAAATGTCTTTTTGATCAATACTTCTCTGTTTTTGGTAATGTCAGGTTCCTTGGTTGTGAAACCTGACTGACTTAATGGAACTGGATTTGATTTTTTTTAAAAAAAAATTCTTAAGATTTAAATGTGTTTTTTTAAACAAAAAAAATTCCAATTTCTTTAAGATTTTGGGGCAAACTTATTGGTTTTTCTGTTGTCTTCTGTAGTTTTTCCTTATTGAAACTGTTTGCAAATTATGTTTTTAGCACCTCCTTTTCCAATTTGATCTTTTTAAAAATTAGCTTCTTTAGCCCTAGAATCTTATTAACGATTGTTCTGAGATCAACAAAATACACTTTCTTGAACTTCAAAGCATTCATTGAATGTTGCAAATGGGATCTTGAAGTCTTAGTGGATAATCACTTAAGTATGAGCCAGCGGTGTGGGGCAACTGCCAAAAAAGCCAATCCAAACCTAGGCTGCATTAACAGAGGAATAGGATCAAGATCACGTGAAGTGTTACAGTAGTGCCACTTTATAATGCTTTGGTAAGATGAGGCTTTCAGCCCTCTCTAAGCGGTTTACAGAGTCAGCATATCGCCCCCACAGTCTGGGTCCTCATTTCACCCACCTCGGAAGGATGGAAGGCTGAGTCAACGGTGAGATTAGAACCGCTGAACTGCAGATAACAGTCAGCTGAAGTGGCCTGCAGTACTGCACCCTAACCACTGCACCACCTCGGTTCTAATTTGTCCAGAGTTTTCCCTACTAAAGCTCTAGATATTCTTCTACATCAAATTACCATTCTAGACTTGTCTGGATTGGCTAGATCTGCATTCAGGTAACATACAACTTTCCTAGACCTTATAAAGGGCAAGCACAGCTGAAGGGGCCTGGCTATATTAAATAGAGAAAAAGAAGCATATACCATAAATGGCCTGATAGGATAAGAGCTTTTAATGACTTCTGGGGCTTCTGCCAATTCTACTTTCTCTCTGCCTTCGCTTCCCGTGCTCTGCTTCCATCCCTAAACCTGTATAATTTTTACATGAGTATCATAGGTCATTTCTGCTTCATCTTTCCAGAGAAAATATTATCTGAATAAGCTGCTTTATTACATCATTTATCTGAGAACTGAAGAGCTTGCGACAGATTTCTGCCGCGCTAGTTCCTCTGGAGATGGAGATGCCTTAATAATATACTGAAGTTCAACAGGTGAAGGAACCAAGGTGATGCTAATCTGGAAACTTAAGTTTAGAAAATGGAGCTCCTTTCAGAATCCTGCTTTTTGCTAGCACAAGGAGAATCCTTAACAAGCTGCATGGATATTAAAGTGAGTTTGTGCATATGCAAAAGGTGTAACTTGGAATTTGCATCGTAATATCTGATCTATGTATTTAGGCCATCTGTCCCTTTGCTTCACCCAGAGACATCCTTCAACAGAATTCATTTTGATCGAAAAGTTCAAACTTTTTAGCTTCCTGGTGGATTTTCTAATGAACCCCACTATAAGAGGACAGCCATATTAGTTTTTATAACCCTAAAATCCGAAAGAATTCAGTGGCAACTTTCCAAATTGTATTTTATAAAGTGTAAACATTTTTTCTGAATAATAGCTCATTTTACCAAGATACATGGAAAGGTTCAATTGATGAAGAATTTAAATAGATTGGGCGAGGAAGATGACGAAGAAGAAAATTCCCTGGGGGGGGAGGGGGCAGATTATAAGTGTTTTGTTGATTAAAAAATTATATTGTGTTAAAAACTTACTAAGTTCGTTCAGACTTTCTGAGATGACCTAAAATCTACTGAAGTACATAAACTCAATACATGTAGTTCCCCGACTTACAACAGTTCACTTAGCGACTGTTCAAAGTTACAATGGCACTGTAAAAAAGTGACTTACGGCCATTTTTCACACTTATGACCATTTAAGCATCCCTAGGGTCACATGATTTACATTCAGATACTTGACAGCTTACTCATATTTATGACGGTTGCCATGTCCCATGGTCATGTGATCCCGAGGTGGCGCAGTGGTTAAGAGTGCTGTACTGCAGGCCACTTCAGCTGACTGTTATCTGCAGTTCGGCTGTTCAAATCTCACCGGCTCAAGGTTGACTCAGCCTTCCATCCTTCCCAGGTGGGTAAAATGAGGACCCAGATTGTTGGGGGCAATATGCTGACTCTGTAAACCACTTAGAGAGGGCTGAAAGCCCTATGAAGCGGTATATAGTCTAACTGCTATTGCTATTGCTATCCCCTTTGCGACCTTCTGACAAGCAAAGTCAGTGGGAAACCCAGATTCACTTAACTGTTTTCCTAATTTAAGAACTGCAGTGATTAACTTAACAGATGTGGCAAGAAAACTCGTAAAATGGGGCAAAACTCACCAACCTTCTCACTTAGCGACATAAATTTCGGGCCCAATTGTGGTCGTAGGTCGAGAACCACCTGTAGCCTCATGCTCAGTTTCTTGTTCTGGAACCGCTACTTTAAGACCAATAATAGAATGTCCCGGCGACTTAAATACTATTGTTTATGCCAATCCAATTACTTATTTTGAATTCTGATATCCATTTTGCGCCCACTAATTCTGTTGTGCAAAGATACGGCCTGTCAGGGATCTAGAAAGGATGGTTGACAGATAGTGGCGTAGATCACCTTAGAGGAAGAGGAGGTGAAGGTGTCTCCAGCATTTGGGGAGGGAGGGGCGAACACTGCTGGAGCTATTTACACTGTTGGTGTAAATGGGGGAGGAGGAGGAGGAGGAGCAGATCTGGTTCTCATGTTACGGTCCCTGTCCTATTTGTTCCTGCTGTCTGTCAGGAGCTGCTCTTGGGCGGCTGTCTATATACAAGGATTGGACTGCCACCAAGTGCCTGAAAAGGTGCATTGCTATTGTCCAGTACGGGCTGCAGTTCATCCCTAATGAGCTTGAGTGGCTGGAGCTGTAAGCTGTAGGTAGCAATTGTTTCTTTTTTTAAAAAAAATACTTTTTTTATTTTCCATTTTCATAACATATAATCACATGTATACTATTACATAGCCAATATCCTATTGTATTAAGTAGTAATTACATCAGTTCCTCTTGTCATCAATGCCCAGAAAGATAAAAACCCATTATTAGCTCTTCTGCTCTCCATACACCTCTTTCTTCTGCCTCTCTCCTACCTCCTTTCTTCCCTCCATCATCCTTTTCTACTCTGCTTCCCCTTCCTTTCTCCTTCTCCTCTCTCCTCTTTCCACTCCTCCTTCTCCTCCTCATCTTCCCCCCTTACCCTCTCTCCTATCCCTCTCTTCCTATCTTTCTTCTCTCCTCTGTTTCCCACTCTTCTACATCCTTTCTTCCCTCCATCATCCTTTCCTACTCTACTCCCCCTTCCTTTCTCCTTCTTCTCTCTCTTCATTCCACTCCTCCTTATCCTCCTCATCTTCCCCCCTTACCCTCTCTCCTATCCCTATCTTTCTTCTCTCCTCTGTTTCCCACTCTTCCTCTCATTGGTGTATTTCAGCTTCTGAGCAAACTCCATTCTGTGTTGATGGTATTTATGCTTCCATATCCATAGAAAGTTTTTATTTTCCATTTTCATAACATACAATCACATGTATACTATTACATAGCCAATATCCTATTGTATTAAGTAGTAATTATATCAGTTCCTCTTGTCATTAACGCCCAGAAAGATAAAAACCCATTATTAGCTCTTCTGCTCTCCATACACCTCTTTCTTCTGCCTCTCTCCTACCTCCTTTCTTCCCTTCATCATCCTTTTCTACTCTACTTCCCCTTCCTTTCCCCTTCTCCTCTCTCTTCATTCCACTCCTCCTTATCCTCCTCATCTTCCCCCCTTACCCTCTCTCCTATCCCTCTCTTCCCATCTTTCTTCTCTCCTCTGTTTCCCACTCTTCCTCTCATTCACTTGGTGTATTTCAACTTCTGAGCAAACTCCATTCTATGTTGATGGTATTTATGCTTCCATATCAATATACTTAACATATCTTAGTTTTAAAGAAAAAATAAGAGAAGACAGTATACATGTGCAGACATATTACTTTAAAATCTAACATTCCTCGTCAAGCCTAATATTCATCCCTCCCTCCCACCCTGCCCCCCCTCCCCCCCCAGCCTTCCCTCCCCCCCGACTTCCCAGAACCCATACACGGTATAAATCTTTAACAAAAACAGTCTAAAATATATTGGAAAAAAGAATAGAAAATTGATAACATCTTTACACTGAGCTTAGCTCCTCCTTGTTCTGTTTTCATGGTCTGCATTTCTGTCTAGCAAATCACTGAAATGTGGAAGTAGCCATTGAAGGTAATATTCAGTGGGATATTTAGCTCCTGGGGTGTATAGAGTAAAGAAAGATGCATTTGTGTAATCAATATCAATTACATTTATCCAGATCCTGGCCTGGTTTATTATCTAAAACTGTCAACATCAAAAATCACCAGATCCTTCATTAATTCCATTCTGTGCTACTTGTTTCTTCTGTCTTTGCCTAACTTTTTGATAATGATGAGAGCAGATTCCAGATTGAGGTTGCCAGAGATTTGCCTGGTTGTGCAAGGATAATTAGCTCCTGGCTGGACTATGATTCAATCAAGTTGCAAATCTGGTGGGGAAATTAGTAGCCTGTAAAATACGAAATGAAAACAACGGAAATCTTGATCTGAACGAAGTGTGGGCCCATCCAAAAATTTCAGCATATTACATTATTGGGAAAAATTAGATGAAGGGAATTTTATAGACGTCCCTAATTTTATATATTGGGAAAGTTATAGCCTATAAATCAATTGCTTATTGTAATAAAATAGCTATTGCTATTTTTATTACTTGTAGCTACACAGGCTTATGGAATTTGGGTTTTGTGATTTCCAGTGTAAATGGAAGTGGTGTGCATCTCTGAACATAGTTAACCTTTGGATTTCCTCTATGTAGATTTTCTTTAAAATTGATATTAAAAAAAAAGACATTTAGAAATGGGTATTACCATGCAATGCATCCAAAAATATCCTTATTAAAGTGAATTTTCCTAGAGCAAATTTAGAAATATATATATATATATATATATATATATATACAAATGTGACCTGATTTAAACTAATGATACACATCATAGAAAAAAAAAGTTCATATAGATAAATCTTAATTATGGATTAGACAACCATGACACGCGCCACCTAACAAGGCATTAATGAATGCAACTAAATTAATACATTATTAAATGCCTCAACTTTATCTTAAATACAATCAGAGTGTATAATAAGGCTATGGTGCAATCTTATATATGAAATAAACTCTAATGAATTCAGGGCATCCTAATCACATATTTGAAGCCTTTGAAAAGGGGTTTAATTCCGTCAGAAGACAAATCTGCTTAACTCTATTGCTAGTTGTAATTCTATATGTCTTCCCTTCAGCATGGAAGCCAGTTTGGTGACTTCAGGCTAGCTGCTCCCTGAAACTGCACCCCAAGGTGTGGTGTTGTGGGGAAAAATAGGAGGACAGACCACTATCATCTTGAGTCGTGGAAGAAAAGGCAGGACACAAATAAAATAAATAAACATCCAATCTGTTCTACCTCTTGTGGTTGTTAAATCTGTATGTGGGTCTTAATATTCTTAAGAGCTTTAATTAAGTTACTCCATTCTTGGCAGATCATATTGGAAGGGATAGTTATCTAGTATCCTGTTTTTCACAAGGACCAACCAGTTCCCTAAGGGAACAGACAAAGAAGATTTTGTCCTTCTCTGTCACCCAGCTATTTGTATTCAGAGGTATGCAGGTGTGGTTTTGGAGGGGGGGAAAAAATGAAATCATCGTAATTATTAAACAAAGACACTCTCATCCTCTTTCCTGAATTCAGTCAAATTAGTCAACAAGATGAAAGGCACAGGAACTATGCATAATAAGTGTTCAGCAAAGTCAACCGTCAGCTAATTAAAATAAATTACTCTTAACAGCAATGTTCAAACTGCTCTATGAATAAGAGACTGAATGTTTATCCTCACTGTCATTAAGTTATTGTGTTTTTCTTTTATCAAGCTCTTAATAGCTTTCTCCTAGTCATTTCTAATACCTTTCAATTAAGTATGTAGTTCATATTTAATTTTTAGCCCAAACAACTACACCTGTCATCTATTTGCCCGAATCTAAGTTTTTTTTAACTCAGAATGTAACTGCATCATTCTTTCTAATTTAGTACAATTTGCAATCAGTAATTTTTAATACTCATCTAAATTTCAAAGTCCTCAGACTTGAATATTGAAAAATCTATGGGGATCTCAAACATGCTGGGCACGAAAGGAGAGTTAAAGATATTTTTGAGCTAGAAGAGTTCTTTAAGAAAAAGTAGGAAAAAGATTCCAAAAGCAAGAATAGAAAGACTTAGTTACAAGAAATATCTGGAAGATGTTGTTTTTGCCAAAGATACTATCACAGGGAACTGAATGAAAGGTTTCAAACTTCAGCACTTGCCATATTCCAGATTTCTTGCTTTGAATTTATAAACTGCACATCAGTAGCATGTATGGACAACGCTGGCTAGGAAACGGAGATGAACACTGCCCCCTAGAGTCAGACACGACAGGTCAAGGAAACCTTTAACTCAAATTTGCAGAAATATGTCCTAGTTGACTTTGTACCTGGTGAGATTAGATTTAATTCTCTACCTAGTTGTGGCAGTTTCATTTCAGAGATCCACTGAAACGTATTGTGTTGCCAGGGCTGTAAAAAGTTTGCACATAAAACATAAAAGTTTGCCAGAGTTGTAAAAAGTTTTGCGCTTCTTGAACCTTTAAATTTGGTGTTTGAAGAAATAAGGAATAAAAAAAGCAGAATTTCATCTGGAAGTGACAGCCACAAGATGCAGCAGCAAGTCAGAGCAATCGGTGGAAATCCTGGCAAAAATGATGAGTCGATTAAAAAGAACATTTTGATAATCATTGATAAGACAGGAGAAGGGTATATGGGACAGGAGAGCAGTACCAAAATTCAGGATTCAAACATGAAGCTAAACATACTTCTAGGTACAACTAAAATCCAGACTAGGCCAATGGATTATTCGTTGCAAAGTATTATAGGTGGTGGTCAATTTACAGGCATCAATTTAGTGACCGTTTGAATGGTGCTAAAAAAGTTACTCATAGCAATAGCAATAGCAGTTAGACTTATCTACCGCTTCATAGGGCTTTCAGCCCTCTCTAAGCGGTTTACAGAGTCAGCATATATTGCCCCCAACAACAATCCGGGTCCTCATTTTACCCCCCTCGGAAGGATGGAAGGCTGAGTCAACCTTGAGCCGGTGAGATTTGAACCGCTGAACTGCAGATAACAGTCAGCTGAAGTGGCCTGCAGTACTGCACCCTAACCACTGCGCCACCTCGGCTCTTTACTT
Source organism: Thamnophis elegans (assembly GCF_009769535.1). Taxonomy (NCBI): domain Eukaryota; kingdom Metazoa; phylum Chordata; class Lepidosauria; order Squamata; family Natricidae; genus Thamnophis; species Thamnophis elegans. The sequence continues at coordinate 47,839,212 of NC_045555.1, read as the reverse complement.
TACTTACAATTGGTCCTCACACTTAACAATGTTGCAGCTTCCCCATAATGACACCATCAAAATTCAAGCACTTGAGTGACCTTCCTAGCTGGAACCCAATAAGAAAAATTATGGGGGAAGCTGGATTCAGGTAACGACGGGCAAAAAGGGTCTGACTTGCTTAGTGTCAGACGTTCCAGTCCTAATTGTGGTAGCTGATCAGTACAATACAATACGCAGTGGTTCCCAAACTTGGCAACTTTAAGACTTGTGGATTTCAACTCTCAAAATTCTCCAGCCAGCTCTGCTGGCTGGAGAATTTTGGAAGTTGAAGTCCACAAGTCTTAAAGTTGCCAAGTTTGGGAACCACTGCAATACAGTGCAATGCACTGGATTGCAGCCCAAGTAAAATAAACACTGTTGTTAGGCCGAGTGAAGGCATGGTAGAAGGAAGAGAGAAATTGTGCTAGGAAACAAAATTATGAGTTGTGATCACTACCAGCCTTCCAATTCTAGAAGCAAAATATAACTTTACTAGGGGAAAAAAATATAACTCATCTAGAAAATCCTCTGTGGAAGAAACTCATATTGTCGTAGAGAATAAACCTGAACTGTCCCAGAATGTGTGGAATAGCAGTACGCCTCAGGGAAACGTGGGACTTGGACTGGATTTTTATCTTTCTTTTCAGAAAAAAAAAAGAACCTAAATCTTGTTGTGTCCAAAGTATACCCTTACCACAGCGGGACAGCACAGCTATTCTCTCAATACACAGTGCTATAAAGGCAGGAGTAGTAGCTGGTATTTCCTGCCTGAAATTTGAATATAATCAACAATAGAAAAAGTTGTCACCAAATGTCATACATTTGATCATGTACATTGATCATATGTGAGCCAATCAAAATGGCCACCAGATGGCAGCAGAGAGTCTCAGTCTCCCTCCCACATATGTGAGCCAATCAAAAATGGCCACCAGATGGCAGCAGAGAGTCTCAGTCTCCCTCCCACATCAGTGTAGTAATTTTGATTTGTTCTGCCAAAATATAGTTCCTGAATTGCTGTTAGGTGGGTGATGAATTCTGGGGTTTTCCCCCAGATATCAGAGTCATAAACTCTTCCTGGACAAGTCCTTGTGTTAGTCAGAGCAGAGCTTGACTAACACAAGGTTTTCGATGACTCATCTGCTTACCTTGAAATGTCTTTTGTTAACTATGCATTTAGAAATGATCTGGCACAATTGTTCTCTTGTTTGCTTGACCCCCCCCCCAGGATTCCGAGATAGGATCTCTTGGCTTCGGGGTCAAATGATTAGGAAATCCTCACTTCTATGGTTAATTTTTTGCTCTTGCTATGCTGCTCTTTTCATCTCTACTCAGAGCTGAAATCTTAATTGAAGTCGTTCAGAAGAAATGCTGGTTTTCCTTCCAATTCCAGGAGGAGCCATCTAACACCAATCTTTTAGAAATCCTTGCACAAAACAGCAATATTATCCCTGGCTTTTCTCTGTATTATCCAGAAATATTCTATTTATTTCTCCTTAAATGACATTTCTGCATAACATGTGCCCCCTTAACTCATGTTACTTCTTTTAAATCTCTCTCACTCTGTTTATAGCAGGAAACTTCGAAAATCCTTCACTGAACCAACAATCTCCATGTGTCTCTTCCTTCCTTTTTCTACAGTTGAACAGTGGATAAAGTGAGCCACTTCTATGAATTTCCCTATTTCATGTTTCTGTCTTTGAAAACCCAATGCCTTACTCCCAACAACATGTCTTTTTTTCAGCCATTAAATAAAAGGTTACTCTAAAAACTTTCTGCTTCTCCCCCATTGAAACAACTCTTTGAACTAGTTCTAATGTTCTAGTCCTAATCCTGATTCTAGTTTTGTTCCCACTTTAGGCCAGTCACTCACTCTCAATCCAATCCACCTCACAGGATTGTTGTCATGGGGGAAATAGGAGAAAAAAGGAATATTAGTATGTTCACTGTCTTAAGTTGTTGATGAAAAAACAGAGAATAAAATCTAATTTCCTCTTTGTCTTTTTCTCAATGAACAATGTCAATTCTTACCAAATATTATAGCTTCCTATTTGATTACATTGCTTCTTAAGTAATTAAGATTATCCTTAATTATTTGTGTAATATTCCCTCCAAATTGCTAATTATTACTACTTGTTTCCAATTTTCTGAGCCACCAAGAATGCTATGATTGTGGCGGGATAGAAATTTGATAAACCTGATTGTCTTTATCTTATTAGTCTTAAATATAAACTCTAATTATTAATTGCAGTTTTATACTTTTGGACCTCTGGACACGTAAACCTCTTTAATAACTCAAAATGTAAAGATCCCAACAGAAGTGGAACTCTGGAAGGCTTTAGTGTGAAATTAACTAACTATTGGATAGGATGCTAGTATGACTTGAGTTTGTAATTAATTAACTGCATTTCAGCAATTAAAAGTAATAAAGTCAAAATAAAACTACACACTTTCAAAATTCACAACTGCCCTACATAATTATGAAATATTTACACAGCTTTAGATAAGTCGAATGAATCTGTTATTCACTTAATGTTCTATATCAGTGTTTCTCAACCTTGGCAACTTGAAGATGTCCGGATTTCAACTCCCAGAATTCCCCAGCCAGCATTCGCTGGCTGGGGAATTCTGGGAGTTGAAGTCCGGACATCTTCAAGTTGCCAAGGTTGAGAAACACTGGTCTATATGGTATATTCATACTACTGTAGTATATAAATATGTGACAAGGCTGCAAAAGAATGCTGGAGAAGGATTCCAAATTTGATTTACATTTTATTCCCCTTAATATAAAAGTATCTTTTTCCCCTTCACCCCTGAGGTATATATTTGAGTGCTGCTAGGCAAGTCCATTAGACTTTCTTGAGTTTAGCATTCCTATAGCAAAGTTGTACATTTATAACTTAGCAACAGCAAGAATATGTTAACCTCTTATTATCATAGGTTACCTTTAAAAAAAGTAGACTATACTTGAATTTCTGGAAGGGATTCAGTGAAGTCTTTATAATATATTATACTGTTTTTTTTAATCAAATATTTTTTGCCAGATTTCCTAGAATGATAGAGATAATACAATACTGTATATATCCATCTCTACCTCCCTGGACAAACTAAAACTGTGCTTGATACTTTCAAACCCCTACTGACTTTCATTTGATTAAAGGAAACAGCTTCATTAGAGAAAGAAAGCAGACCAATTCCCTGCAGATCTGAAAGTTTCCCAAGTGTATCACTATGCAGGTATGAGGGAAATGCAATATCATTTTAGAACTGCCTAGAAATCAAAGTTGTATTACACTTATTTTCTGATGAGATTTAAAATTGTTAGCTCATCAAGAAAACGTCAGAAACAAAATTTAAAAAAAATCAGTTTCTGCATTTCTGATCATTTCATCACTTTCTTTTTCTTAAATCAGGACTACATACGTTAGCTTTGAAGTTTTCATATGCTATCAACTAAATTCTTTTTACTGAAGATATGCAAAATGCACACAAATATAGCAAGTAATATCCAAGTATCTGTTTTGGGGTCTTTGAGTGATTTGACTGTATTGGATGCCACATTGCTAACAATGACATTCAGAGACTATGGGGTATTTTCCTAACACAACATCCCAAAATGGGATTAGAATTGAATTAGAAAAGAACCACCTTTTCTCCTCACTGCATATTAAATTGTTTAGATATTCATGGAATTGCACATTATATACATATTTAAATCTGTAATAAAATGTAAGTACACTTGCCAACATTTTCTGAAATACAATGAATAATAAGATTTATCCCAATAGGGAAAAAAAAGAGAAATACACATTCATACTCATCACACTATTTCCTTTGGGGGAAAGGACTGTAATACACATTGAACAAGAAAGAAATAATGAAGCAAAAAAATTAAAGAACGGAGACATGAAAAAGATAAGGAAACATACTTAAAAGTAACTAAGACCACACAAGACTACACCATAACTTTCTGTCCTTGGAAAATATCCTGCTACTACACCCATATATTGCTTTAGATACAGACTTCTAGTCTCTCACCTCAATCTTTCTGAGGACTTCATTAAGTCCATCCAATCACCACTTTCCTGATCCTTCCCTTTCTCTTCATCTATTTACACTTTCTTCATGTTTTGTTCTGAAATCTGACTTCCATTTATCGTGTGTTATCTGGCCAACCTTCTGTATGCTGGCTGCTGTATTTAACCTAGCAAGAGCAATAGCAGTTAGACTTATATACCGCTTCATAGGGCTTTCAGCCCTCTCTAAACAGTTTACAGAGTCAGCATATCGCCCCCAACAATCCGATAGATAGATAGATAGATAGATAGATAGATAGATAGATAGATAGAGAGATAGATAGATAGATAGACAGACAGACAGACAGACAGACAGACAGACAGACAGCAATAGCAGTTAGACTTATATACCGCTTCATAGGGCTTTCAGCCGTCTCTAAGCGGTTTACAGAGTCAGCATATCGCCCCCAACAACAATCCGGGTCCTCATTTCACCCACCTCGGAAGGATGGAAGGCTGAGTCAACCCTGAGCCGGTGAGATTTGAACCGCCGAACTGCAGTCAGCTGAAGTAGCCTGCAGTGCTGCATTTAACCACTGCGCCACCTCGGCTCTTACATTCTGTTAGCCTGCCCCTCCCTCCCTCCCTCCCCCTTACACACACATATACACACACACCTTTACTGACCCATTTCAACTTATATTTACCAGCAACTCTCAATTTCATTTAACAATGTGGACAGGGACAAATCCTTACATATCACCATTTCCATTGTTTTTACATTCTCAGTCTGGTGGTGAAGGTTCTGGCCCAGCTACCAGGAGGAGTGAGTTTTAGTCCTGTCTTAGTTATGGAAGCCATCTGGGTTACTTTGAGCCAGTCACTCTCTCCCAGCACAACCTACCATATAGGGTTATTGTTGTGGGGAAAATAGGAGAAAGGAGTATTTTAGTTGCCTTGAGTTATTTATAAACAATAATAAAGGCAAGGAAAAAAATCAAATAAATAAATGTTTCAGATACTCTTCATTGCTTCGTGTAACCTGTCTAGCATCACTGCAAATCATTTGGGTATTCTGCCAAGAAAATGGCATTAGTGCATACAGAAATGTATGCAACATTGGCCACTAAAATGCTCTTAACATCCACACAAGCATTCTGGAACAAGCAGGGAGCCATCATATAGCAATAGCAATAGCAGTTAGACTTATATACCGCTTCATAGGGCTTCCAGCCCTCTCTAAGCGGTTTACAGAGTCAGCATATCGCCAACAACAATCCGGGTCCTCATTTCACCCACCTCGGAAGGATGGAAGGCTGAGTCAACCTTGAGCTGGTGAGATTTGAACCGCCGAACTGCAGATAACAGTCAGCTGAAGTGGCCTGCAGTGCTGCATTTAACCACTGTGCCACCTCGGCATATAGTTGTCCAGTCCACCCATTTTAGAGAGAGAGAGAAATTTCCTGAGAATGGGCTCCAGCATGAGTCCAAAACCTTGGAAGACTAAACCTGTGTTCATATAGTATTTGGACCTTTTCACTTTTTACAATAATTCTAATTTCACTCTATTTTCTTTCATTCCTTTCCTTTTTCTCCCGTGTTACTTTTTTCCCTCAAGAAGAAACGGTCTTCTGCATATTCAGAACTTCTCATTATCCCCATCACTAACTTCTCATTAGGTTCTAGCTAATTATCTCAATATTTCATCATAAACAATAAAGCCGCTCACGCTTTTAAATTTACATTCCTTCTTTTAAAGGCTAAAATATGTTTTTACTTCAAAACACGCGTTTGAAATACGTAGGGGATTTTTTTGTTTGTAAGCGGGGATATTCTCTAGTTATCCTCTTTATTTTTTAAGTTTGTGAATGACCTGCTCGATTTTTTTTCTTTTTTTGTAATATCTCATCACCATCCATCCAGTTCATGTCACACAGCAGAATAATTTCCTCCTGGGATCGCATTTTATTCAGAAATCTTGAATAATTTTTTCTAAAAACTCACCGCTAGTTCTTCCATTGTCACCGTTCAACCAAGCATATCATGTACCTATGAATTCTTACTTTTGTATTCACCCATCGTAATCACGGTTGTGGCAATTCGTATTTCCTGACATATTTTAGCCTTTCATCCATAATTAAATCTACCCCTTCAATTCCCCAACCACAAGATCAAGCCATTTTCAATTAGATATAATAGAAGATAATATATATATATATATATTATATATATATGGCTCACGGTTGAACTGCGGAGGCCTTGATGCTCTTTAACCTTGGTTATTTGCTTCCATATGTTTCATTACTCCTTCGATCAGTTCTAATGAGTGTAAGGTTTACTCCCTGTTTATATACCAGCTTGTCATGCCAGGGTTGGTGAAGGTGTGGTTTTTTTTCTCTTTGGTACTTCCTGGATTACTGTTTTCTTCTTGGCTGATTGCCTAGTTTTAATTCTTGCTTATCTGGGCGCTGGTTACTGGAAAGGAAGTGTTCTGATCTTTTGTTTCCTCCTTAGATCTACTACATTATTTTCCCTTTTCAGACTTTCCCAGAAAAAAAAGAAAAACAAAAGAAAAACCAAAAGGAAAAAAAAAACACAGGTATATATTATAAAAAAAAAGTATATCAGCTGGTTACAACATGTTTTGGTGCATCTCTTCCATTAATTCATATTAATTCAAATATCTTAACTCAAATGTTTACCATATTGACATCATTATACCTCCACTTATAGTTAACTACAGTTATTTAAACATCCTTCAACCTTAACTATGCCAAAGAGTTAATCCATAACCACATGCTGACATTTCATTTACTTGTTTGTAAAATCCTCTATTGACATCAAATCCTCATATCCTGTTTTAGCTGAACATCCATAATATTTAATACCAAAAATTCCATCTTCCATGCAGTGTAGTTTATTATCATTCTCCCTTCTTTATGTAATTATATCATATATCGTAACATTTTCCCCATATTAGTTAACATTTAACTGTATGTATTTTATTTTTTTAATAGTGATAATTATTGTGATTAATAACCTTTGTATATGGTCCAAAAATATTTCCAACCTTCCCTTCTCATATCCAATTATTATTTATCATATCAACTCCACATTATATACATTACTATCAATATCAATTATTATTCAGCTATTGCAATCTTTGTTATGGCGTGGTTATCACTAGGATGAGTCCCTAGCTATTAATTTCTGGTGCCCATCATACTTTGGATCATTTGAGATTTCCATATTAAAAGTTTTAGCATCTGAATCATTCCCTGATAATGGTAAGGACATTTGGGGCAATTTTACTCCAAGAATACTCATCCTTAATATAAGGATTCCTTTGCAAGCCAATATGATGCTCAGGTTCCATAACATCTATATATGCTCTGTGCTGGTACAAACTCAAAATGCTAACTGAGGAAAGTAAAAATGCTTATGGAGTAGAGCATATTAATAAGTTTAATATTAATAAGTGAAATAAGGTTTTCTTTTTCTTCCAAATTGTGGAAAATCTGATGGCTGCATAGAAATTTCGAAACTTGATATCCCTTTAGAATAACGCTGCTTAAAACTGAGAGTAAACTGTCCCCAAAATGTCAATATTCTTGTTTGTAGTTTTACCCATCACTTCTATAAACGTAACGCCTATTACATACTTATGAATAATAGGTCAACAAAGATAGAAGATTCATATTTTATTTAATTAAAATGATAAATCACCTGTCCACATGCTAAATGCTTGTAAAAATATATAATTCATAGATAATAATATCAATTTATGAACGTAAACAAGGTGGCAAAAATAATAAACAGCAGATTGCATTGAAATGAAGAAAGCAGGGATTATTTAGTACCATTAAAATCTCAAATCATTTCATCGTTTCTGAAGCAAAAGAGAAAGTTGATCTGATCTCTTTGGGTTTGCAGTTTCTTAAATTGGGGGGGCCACTAGAGAAAAGCTCCGGTGATTTTCTACCCTTCTAGCCTTTCTCATTCTTCCTGGTTATTCCCTCTGACCAATGTTTTTCCATCTGTATGTCCTTTTTTCAGGACTGGGAAATTCAAGTGAATTATGAAATTAAAAAGCTGATAGAATGGCTTACCTGCTCCCTAATTTCCCCTGGAAAAGATACACTATATTGCCAAAAGTATTCGCTCACCTGCCTTTACTCACATATGAACTTTATATTGGCTCCCAATAGATGTTCAGGTGCAATTCAAGTTCCCTGGTTATTGCCTTTAAAGCAGTGTTTCTCAACCTTGGCAACTTGAAGATGTCCGGACTTCAACTCCCAGAATACCCCAGCCAGCGAATGCTGGCTGGGGAATTCTGGGAGTTGAAAGTCCGGACATCTTCAAGTTGCCAAGGTTGAGAAACACTGCTTTAAAGCTTTAGATAGCAATAGCAATAGTTAGACTTATATACCGCTTCATAGGGCTTTCAGCCCTCTCTAAGCGGTTTACAGAGTCAGCATATCGCTCCCAACAATCTTGGTCTTCATTTCACCCACCTCGGAAGGATGGAAGGCTGAGTCAACCTTGAGCCAGTGAGATTTGAACAGCCGAACTGCTGAACTGCAGTCAGCTGAAGTAGCCTGCAGTGCTGCATTTAACCACTGCACCACCTTGGCTCAAGATACCAGGGAACCGAGCTACTTGCAGGATTTCTTGCTCCCCACAACCTCTGCCTGCCCCATATGCCTTCCCATATGGTCATGCCCCATGCTCCAGATCTCTGCTGACTGATGTCTAATGGATATGTACAAATTCTCCACCCAATACTCATATTAATACAGAACAGATAAATGAAAATCACTCTGATAAAATCCAGACTAACTATAATTAGCATAAAGAATAATGAAAAAAAAGTCATTAATTTGGAGAAGTCACGTTATAACTGATATGCATCTGTAGGATAATAAAAACGGATGAAGCATGGAGTGGACTAAGGAAATATCTAGCCACATTATGGGCACTAATGCAGCGTCAGTGGCTCAACAATGAATCCCAAGGGGGGAAAAAAAATACTAACAGCAATTCAGTAGGGAAGACACAATCACAGGTTAAATACTGTAAGTTCATATGTGAGTAAAGGCAGGTGAGAGAATACTTTTGGCAATGTAGTGCAGTGTTTCTCAACCTTGGCAACTTGAAGATGTCCAGACTTCCAGAATTCCCCAGCCAGCGAATGCTGGCTGGGGAATTCTGGGAGTTGAAGTCCGGACATCTTCAAGTGGCCAAGGTTGAGAAACACTGATGTAGTGTATGTGCTGTGGTGAAAAAGCAACCAGCAATAAAAGCAGCATTAAGAATGGTTTGCTAAAAATGGGAAAAGACAAAATTCTTGTCCAAAAGATCATGAAGGTTTACGTTTATCTGCTTTTCCCCTCTTTCAGAGCTATCTTATTTTTTAAAAAAAAATCAAACCCAACTTTTAAAGTCCTATTTATGGACTAGGGTGCTTGGCACTGAATGCCCAACTCTGTATAATTTTGAACAAGATTCATGAGAATATCTGTAAAAGCTTCCATTTGATGTCTTCCCCTTTCAAGTATCTGAACCTGGCTTTGTTGCTCCACTAGATCTTACAGCTTCACTTGCCAGGAATACAGACCATAGTTCCCATAAATACGTCTGTATCTCGATGAGAAATAAATCTTTCCTTAAGTCTTCAAAATATGCCTGGGGCCTCCAAGATGGAAATTTCAAATGAGGCTGAGCTGAGCATCATTGATCTTTTACTTTTCCAGACACAGCAGGAATGCAAGAATTGACCAACTGATTCACAATAATGTCCACAATATTGTAAGCCTGCCAGTGTAGCCTGCAATGAAATGTTTTCGTACTCACAATTAAAGGCAAATGTGTTGCCTATGTGATATGCAACATATGGAAAATGTTACACAACTTATTACTTACTCACTGACCGGGCACAGAGCAGAAATATAAGCTGCTTCTTTTAAATTACAAGGTTAAGCACTTGTTCAAATGATATATTTACTTATGCAACATACTCGAACATCCTGCTCTTGCCAAAGGTAATAAGAGTAAGTTCTGATTCAAGGCCCTTGACAGTTTGGCTCAAACAACCAAAGGAAATTCTATTTCAATGCACAATATATACCTCTATATCAGTATGCAGGAGTCCATTTATTACTATGGATCAGAATGCAACAGATACAATGGCTGTGATGAGTAAACTCCTGCCCTCTGATGTAAGCAAAAGTTGATATTCTATTAATGAGTACGATATAGTGGTTAGGGTTTTGAGCTAAGAGTAAATGGGCTGGGTTCAAGTCACCTTCCACCATGGAAGCACAATAGGAACTTAACCACCAGTTCCTCTCTTTCAGGCCAACTTTTGCCAAAGAGGGGGGAACTGAGAAGCAACATTTCTAAGTCACCTGGAGCTCTTAAAAGATCGGATGGAAGTCTAATGGGCAAATTCTTCAAAGTTGCAAATCAGGCTAAGATAATATTTAAGATAAAATACATGATATACTGTATATAGTATATTATATATCAGTGGTGGGTTTCAAAAATGTTTCGAACCTACTCTGTGGGTGTGGCCTCCTTTGTGGGAGTGGCTTGCCGGCCATGTGACCTGGTGGGAGTGGCTTGCCGGCCATGTGTTTTCTTTCTTCTTTCTTTCTTTCTTTCTTTCTTTCTTTCTTTCTTTCTTTCTTCTTTCTTTCTTTTCTTCTTTCTTCTTTCTTTCTTTCTTTCTTTCTTTCTTCTTTCTTTCTTCTTCCTTCCTTCCTTCCTTCCTTTCTTTCTTCTTCTTCTTTCTTTCTTTCTTTATTTCCTTCCTTCCTTCCTTCCTTTCTCTCTCTCTCTCTCTCTCCCCTTCCTTTTGTCTCTCTGTCTCTTTTTCCTTTTTTTCTTTCATCTCTCTCTCACTTTTTCTTTCTTTTTTCTTTTTTTCTTTCTTTCTTCCTTCCTTCCTTTCTCTTTCTCTCTCTCTCTCTCTTTGTGGGTTTCAAAACATTTTGGAACCTCTTCTGTAGGTGTGGCCTGCTTTCTGGTGGAACCTCTTCTAACCGGTTCGGTAGATTTGACGAACCAGTTCTACCGAACTGGTGAGAACTGGTAGGAACCCACCTCTGTTATATATATATTATATAAAATGTAGTAGTATAGTATATATAACGGAAAAAGTTGGCCTGAAAGAAAGCAAGTGGCCTAATATATATAAACCACTGTTCTTCCCAAAGGAAGCCTATTTCCAAGTAGGGAAGAATACAGAATATTTGGGAGTTGCAATAAAGATCATCAAAGAAGACTTGTAACAAAGCAAAACCTGTAATCTTAGGAGGCATGTACAGTGGGGCAAAAAAGTATTTAGTCAGCCACCAATTGTGCAAGTTCTCCCACTTAAAAAGATGAGAGAGGCCTGTAATTGACATCATAGATAGACCTCAACTATGAGAGAAAACAAATCTAGACAATCACATTGTCTGATTTGGAAAGAATTTTTTTTGCAAATTATGGTGGAATAATAAGTATTTGGTCACCTACAAACAAGCAGGATTTCTGGCTCTCACAGACCTGTAATTTCTTCTTTAAGAGGCTCCTCTGTCCTCCACTCATTACCTGTATTAATGGCACCTGTTTGAACTTGTTAGCAGTATAAAAGACACCTGTCCACAAACTCAAACAGTCACACTCCAAACTCCACTATGGTGAAGACCAAAGAGCTGTCAAAGGACACCAGAAACAAAATTGTAGACCTGCACCAGGCTGGGAAGACTGAACCTGCAATAGGCAAGAAACTTGGTGTGAAGAAATCAACTGTGGGAGCAATAATTAGAAAATGGAAGACATACAACACCACTGATAATCTCCCTCGATCTGGGGCTCCACGCAAGATCTCACCCCGTGGGGTCAAAATGATCAGAAGAACGGTGAGCAAAAATCCCAGAACCACATGGGGGGACTTAGTAAATGACCCACAGAGAGCTGGGACCAACGTAACAAGAGAACCACGTGCCAACGTAGCGAGAGAACCACGTGCCTCCTTTGCATAAGGAATTTTTCGGCTTTTAACCCTTTCTTAACTCTGCTCGAGTGATCATAAAGTCAGACTAAATGAGGCACGTGGTTCTCCCGCCTCCTCCTGCAGAGGGCAATTTTTTAGAGGCTTTTTTAAACAGTTAAGCCCTAAGCAGAGTCATCCATGGTGACTCTGGCAGCAACTAGCTCAGCCTTTTTCCTTTTAATTTTTCTTTTCATGATGACAGTGGTGAGTCTCTGCCTCCACTGCCTCCCCTGACTGCACTTCACTGATACACACACACACACACACACACCTCTATTCAATAAACAGAATGAAAAAAGATACTGTGTTCTTTCTATCAAAAGGAGCATTGTCAAGGATGCCTTCAAATGATTTTAAGAAGATTACACTTTTCTAGTTTGGCAAAAAATAAAGATAAAGATCAAAGAATAGCAATTACTTTGTTCTAAACTGTTAGGGATATTGTCTATTCAAGCCTTGATTGTCACTCCTGACAACCACACAGCTATTTTCTCCCAAATTCTGAATGTTTCAAAGTCCCAAAGAGGCTTGTCTGCTATTCAAACATTCCGAGGTTTCTTTGTTCTCCCCAAAGGACAATCTAGGCACCAGTTCCTTGACATTTTAAACATGAGGAGTTCTGATGTGAAGAATTTAAGAATGTGCAAAATGTTCTGGGCCAAACTTTACTCAGTGTATGCCTAAACTCAAACGCAGCAGAACAAACTAACTTGGATTTGCTCAATGCACAGAATGAAAGTGAGGCTGTTTGTCACGGGCCAAATAAGAGGAAATAAAGAAAAAAATCAAATTCAGTAGCTGAAGGAGGGAAAAGGGGGCTAGGGCAGTGGGGAAATGGTGAAATATGCTTCTCCCCACTGGGGAATATGGCTGAGTAGAAAGGGAGGGGATGGGCGGGTCAGCGAAAAGGCTGATGTATTATGTGGTAGGAGCTGTGTAAAGGAAATAGGGCCATATCAGCCAATTTTGACTTATTGTCTCCATCTGTACTGTCTTTCAGCATCCTGGGTTTTGTAGCTGGCCCAAAACACTTAAATTTAGTTTTCTCTTTCTTTTAGAGTTAGAAAGAAAACACACTGATAGATGAATTCAATATCCCCTTCCTAATTTTTTTCCCCATAGACTTTCATATATAATTTTTATTTTTAATTATTTTTGCTAGGTCTAGCTACGTCTTGCTACTTTTCCTTCGGGAAGGCAGGGCAACATACACAATGCCCCTTCCTCCCATTTCCCCCCCAAAACAGCATTCTGAAAATCACTTAGTAAACTTCAATGGATAATGATGGACTTGAACATGGGTTTTTCTGATGTCTGTCCAATTACTCCAACCACAAACCAAGGTGGGACTTGGTTTGAGTCAACCTTGAGCTGGTGAGATTTGAACCGCCGAACTGCAGTCAGCTGAAGTAGCCTGCAGTGCTGCATTTAACCACTGCGCCACTCCAGGATAGAATGTAGAGTTGCTGAAATCAGCATAAGACAAATTGTTTCAGTATTTGATTAATCTTAACAAAACATAGAAATGGCTATGCAAAATGTGTTTGTATTACTGAAAACCAACAAATTCCACTTCAAAAAGTGGATAAGAGTTTACAAACATTCTTAAATCAGTAATAAATCCAGAAAGCAACTGGTTCAAGTCTCCAAAGATACAGGATCATACAGGAAACCACAACAATGAAGGCCCATTTTGGTCAATATGTCCTCAAAAGATGGTAGAATGAACAAAGTTATGACAACTTATTTTTTCTGCTGTAATAAATTAGAATCAATATACTGTCCAGAGAATAAGCCTAAAAATTATGAAGCTGTGACTTACATATTGCATTATTAGCACTGATTATATATTTTATACTGTTCTCCTTCCAATACAATACATATATTTGTCTCCTCCCAATTTGATGCAACTTTCTCTATCAAATATTTATACAAATTATTTTATATTAATAAATGTCTAAATATATATTTTATGTTGTTAATTCAACTACATTGCAAGTTTCATGCTTCTCCTATTCCATGTACAAGGCCCACAAATAAACACTTTGTACAAGTAATGTGGTCAGATTTAATATATTTTGAAGGAAATCTCTGCCACTGCCACACATTCACTTTGTTTCATGAGTTAAACCTCAGAGAAGGTCATTAAAGAGCAAATAGCTCAGCTTAGCAAACATGAACTGTCAGATTTGTAGTCTGAAGATTGATAACACCACCTAATAAGATTCTGTGCACACAATTCTTTAAAAATGTACAGTTGCAGTTGAAGCCTGCAAATTATATACATACATACATACATACATACATACATACATATATATATATATATACACACACACACACACATACACACACACACATACACACACACACATACACATACACACACACACTATATATATATATATATATATATATATATATATATATATATATATATATATATATATATTTATATATATATATATATATATAATTTATATATATATATATATAATTTATATATATATATATATATATATATATATATATATATATATATATATAATTATGTATATATATATACTTTAAAGTCACAACCCCTGGTATGCCCAAGTATGGGAGGAAGGTCACACTTCCACTCTCTGTCATTAGGCTCGTCACAAGAGACCATCCAGACAGAAACCCAATATTTTTTACTGTTGCCTTTTTTGTTACATTTGTTATATTTATGCTGATAAATAAATAAAGGGAGACTAGTATAGATCTATTTCAAGCTATTTAAATAAATAGCTAAATAGCTTGAAATAGATCTATACTAGTCTCCCTTTATTTATTTATCAGCATAAATATAACATATATATATATATGTATGTATGTATGTATGTATGTATGTATGTATGTATGTATGTATGTAGTGTCACAACCCCTGGTAAGCCCCAATTATGGGAGGAAGCTAACTGCTTCCATCATCTGTCAATCAGCTCGTCACAAGAGTCCATCACGACAGAAACCCAATATTTTTACTGTTGAGCTGCTAGCTACTGCTAGCTGATGAGAGCTAAATAGCTTGAAATAGATCTATACTAGTGTCCCTTTATTTATTTATCAGCACAAATAAAACATGTGTATGTGTATGTGTATGTATATATATATATATATATATATATATATATATATATATATATATATATATATATATTGTATTTGTGCTGATAAATAAATAAAGGGAGACTAGTATAGATCTATTTCAAGCTATTTAGCTCTCATCAGCTAGCCATACCCTTACTGGGATTCAAACCTGGGCTGTATTACATATTAATCAGATGTGTTAACCACTAAGCCACAAGGTTCTCCTCCTTTATCAGCTGAGCCAGGGAAATAGATATATATTTAGTGTCACAACCCCTGGTATGCCCAAATATGGGAGGAAGCCTACTGCTTCCTTTCTCTGTCCATCGGCTCGTCACAAGAGACCATCCAGACAGAAACCCAATATTTTTACCGTTGCCTTTGTTACATTTGTGTTGTATTTGTGCTGATAAATATATATATTTCTGGCATCTTAATCTCTAAAATGAGATTATACAGTATTGTATAATTTATATGGTATCAAACATTGGTGAATAACATTCAATTGAATAAGAAGGTAAGAGAGTATATACATACATTCACTAATACAGACCAGTAGTCATCAAATGAAAAATATCTAACCTTTAATATATTCTGCAATGTTGAAGACACTTATGCCTGGCTCAGGTCCTTTTAAACCATGTGTCAGTAAGAATCATATAACACTGTGCTTTTAAGATTTACAGAGACAAACACTTCATCCTGTTACAAGAGCTAAAAAACAGATGGGACTGTCTTGACTCACCTCATTAAGCACTGGGCACATTGAGTTACAGCAAAGTATTGGTACAGATTGAGCAATAAAATAAAAGGAAGATATGTATCAAGAAACCTCTGACTGGCGCAGTAAGAAAGCAGAAAGGAAGAAAAGAAGAATTAAAAAAAAACACAAACACCTAATTTAGACAGCTTCATTTATGACACGGTAATGTAGAAAGTCAACTAATTGGGGTAACCAAATAAAACGATATAAGCTACCAAAATGGTAATTCTAATAGAAATATGCACAGACCACAGAAATTTAGTTTGGGACCCAATTAGATAGTTTGCACAGTTGCCAATTTGAATGGTCTGTGGGCAGAAAAAGAGGATATAAATTGGAATAATAAATGCCCCATTTCAAGTTGGATAGTTATTACCCACTTAAAACAACATTCAAGCTTCCCTTAATGAAAATGAGAAAATCATGAAAAGTTGAAATGTCAAAAAATAGAATAATATTTTAAGATACAGTAAGTACTTCTGAGGATATGAAAACCATCAAATTGACAGAAACAAATGCAGGAGGAGTTTTTGGAATCAAGCTTCTATGGGTTCTGATTTTTTTATTTTAGAAAAATGTCTGCACTGTTGCTTAGTTTGAGAAATAATTAGATGAACTGTCTATGAATAGCTGTCCCACTTGTGGAGATGAGTCCTATTATATTTCATACAAATTCTGAGATAAAGCTAGTATTTGAAAGGGCAAAATATTTAATTAAACCATTTTCTCTTCCACAAACACTGTTTAACCGAATATTTCAATGTAAGTTGCACAAATTGGTTCATTTGGGTAAGAAATCTGTAAATTACAAAATAATAGGAGCAGAGAACTTGGGATATTTTTTTAACACAATTAAATTATATTTGTTGGGAAACCAATGGTTTAAGAAAGCATTTTGATTTTAGCATGGTTCTTAACAACATAATAGTGTTCATCTTAGCAATTATTATGATTTGGTGAAAATCTTCTAGAAATTTTCTATAGCCATTTGAAATAAGGACTTCATCAAGTCTCTATGATTTGGAAGGAAACATTGTCAGTGGTGAGAAGGTCAACCTGTCAATCAACTGGCTCAATTTCTCTATGAATAGCAATAGCAATATCAGTTAGACTTATATACCGCTTCATAGGGCTTTCAGCCCTCTCTAAGCGGTTTACAGAGTCAGCATATCGCCCCCAACAACAATCCGGGTCCTCATTTGACCCACCTCGGAAGGATGGAATGGTTGAGTCAACCTTGAGCCGGTGAGATTAGAACCGCTGAACTGCAGATAACAGTCAGCTGAAATGGCGTGCAGTACTGCACCCTAACCACTGCGCCACCTCCAGGCTCTATATGAAAATTTGAAGAGAGTATTGTACTTTTTGCAAACATAGTTTTTGCACGGATCCAACCCTTAGAAGCTTTCTCAGTTCAATTTGAGGAATTTGATGTACCACTACAAATTGCCTTCATTTTGAAGCTTTAGCATAACCCTTTATATATTGTTTTCTGCATTGATCTGAGTAACAAAATAATGAAAGGCCATTCCGATTTGTGGCAAATTTCTGATACTTGAAAGGTCTGAAGTCCTGCCACTCTATGCTTTCCTAAAAGGCAAAAAACGAATGACTTCTGATGTTTAAAAGAAAGCAAAGCAAACTTGACTGAACATATTGTATTCCTGATACTAGGGCAGAGAGATCAGCAAAGAAAGGGAAGTTGTTAAGCATAGGAAGAAGGCTACAGTGCAATATATTCCAAATGCAATTCAACTTGTTCCAAGCATTTTCAAATATATAACACATTTTTTAAACATAAATACTAACCTAATGGGGTCACTCGTGTCACATTTATTAGAATATGGTGTGGGATTATTATTTTTTTTGATCCATCCATAAAAAAAACCCCAAGAAGTTGAGCAGAAAACTGTGCCCTTGATGAGGGCTCTGCCTCATTCTTTATGAACGTAAAGGATGTGCCTTTGCAATAAATTTCTGACTCATTAAAAGTGTGAAATGCAATAACGCCAAACAAGACACATCATTAAAACTGACAAAACCATAAATCTCGTGCCTATTATATCTCGTGTGCTCTGAATTATTGTGAGATGAAGTTGAGTGTTTATTAATAGCACACACCAAACTTTGCAACAAAAATGTTTCCCTGGAAATACATCAATTGGCATGTTTAGATGTTGGGCTAAAACCTTTAGACCAATTGTGTTAGCTCATTCCTTCTAGACCGAGGGAACACTGTGACACAGATTCCAGATAGGGGATTTAACAGAAGTCTAAAACCAGGTTTCTCAGTTTCAGATCAAATTGTGTTATCTGGGTTACACTAATGCTATTTTTTAGGAACTAAAAAGCAAATAAAACTACAGTAACCAACTATTACTAATATCACCTCAGAATGCTAGTAAAGAAGGCATTAATACTTTTACAGGCTCCAATTCCAGAGAAAATCCATCTCCAAAACTTCCTTTCCCATAGTAGAATTAAACACATAAATACGAAGTTAATAACCCTCATTTCCTATGATAGATTTTTATGGGCGTGAATCAGAGCAAAGTACACAGAAACCTAGAGTAAACCAATATTGTAATGGCACAATTGTTCAAAGTCTGGATCCGAGGGAATTGTGTATTCTTTTATTAGATGGATTAATTGTAAAGTAACCTACAAACTGGGAAAATCAATAAAAGTACACAGAACCAAATTAGAAGTTTTCTTATGACTAGACTCAATATTAGCTATAGCAGATCCTTATTTGCACAATTCCTATTCTGACATGGAGTTCTGGAATAAAACAGTAATACTGTTTGGATTACATTAAAAGGCAATCGGGAATTCAGCAACGCTTCTGGAGAGCAAGAGAGTCACAACCAATAGCAGTTAGACTTATATACCGCTTCATAGGGCTTTCAGCCCTCTCTAAGCGGTTTACAGTGTCAGCATATCGCCCCCAACAACAATCCGGGTCCTCATTTGACCCACCTCGGAAGGATGGAAGGCTGAGTCAACCCTGAGCCGGTGAGATTTGAACAGCCGAACTGCTGAACTGCAGTCAGCTGAAGTAGCCTGCAGTGCTGCATTTAACCACTGCGCCACCTCGGCTCATAACCAGAAATTAAGATGTGAGAGAATTCAAACAAGGAAAGCAAATGGTGGCGGAAGTGGCTTGGGGAGAAAAACAGAGTTGCCATTGGCCCCTTTGAAATAAGTCTTGGGTGAATTTTAATTCAGAACAGAATCACAGAATTGAAGGTACCTTTGGGGTCATCTAGTCTAACCCACTGCTTAAGCAGGAGGACCTGTACCAGAGGTGGGTTCCTACCAGTTCGCACCTGTTCGGTAGAACCGGTTCGTCAAATCTACCGAACCGGTTAGAAGAGGTTCCAGCAGTGGACCCGGAAAGCGGGCCACACCTACAGAAGAGGTTCCAACAATTTTTTGAAACCCACCACTGCCACACACACACACACACACACACACACAGACTGACTGACTGACTGACTGACACAGAGTGAGAAAGAGAAAGAAAGAAAGAAAGAAAGAAAGAAAGAAAGAAAGAAAGAAAGAAAAAAGAAAGAAAAAGAGTGAGAGTGAGATGAAAGAAAAAAAGAAAAAAGGGACAGAGAGACAAAAGGAAGGCAAGAGAGAGAGGGAGAGAGACAGACAGACAGACAGACAGAGAAAGAAAACACATGGCCGGCAAGCCACTCCCACAAAGGAGGCCACACCCACAGAGTAGGTTCCAAAATTTTTTGAAACCCACCACTGACCTGTACCATTTCTGACACATGGCTGCCCAGGCTCAATTCAATCAACAACACAACTACAAGCAGAATACTTTATAGGCTCTGGGAATTTTTTTCCATGGGAGATGGTAGATAAAGCATATATCTTGCTATTATCATCAGTGGCTACATAAGAACTACTAGCAAACTACTCATCCCTTTGTAACTGGAGCTACGGTATCTTAAAGGCGGTCTTGTTTGAGTCAAGCTTGACTCAGCAACTTCAGGAACAAGTCTGGGTAGTTTCCTTGTCAACAAGATTTAAGTGGTTTGCCATTTGCCTTATTCTGAAACGTTTTCTTCCAACTCCCCAGTTTAGCCTTCAGATGCAACTATTAATCTCTCGTGAAAGTTCTAATCAGATCTGGCCTTATTTAGCTGCTTAAAATCAGTTAAGGTTGGTTAGATGCTGCTGCTAGGCAGCCACAAATTAAACGGAGGGTTTTTCACAGCACAATAAACACCGAACGCATTTAAATCCTTCCTATGTTTACTAATGACATGGTTCACAGAATTAAAAAAAAAAAGCAACTGGTTATAGCACCAGTCTTCTAAATGTGAACAGATTCCCCAAATTAGGAACAATTACATAAGCACAGTGTGGTAAATTTTTTAACAGATTAATGCTTTGTGGTTCTCTTTCAAGAATGATAAATGACTGCAACATAAAAGTAATATATCAGATTTTTTAAAAAATTTAATGCGATAGGATGGTTTTTCTGTTTTGCTTCTCATTGATAGTTGATTTCATAACACAACGAGAGAACTTTTAGTCACCAAATAAACAGTAGCCATTGCACATTAGACAAATAACTTGAACAATATTCATTTTAGAAAACTTTAAACAACGAATTATATACAGGCGTTAGATTACTTTGAGGCATTTCAGATTCCATGGGAATCTGTTTTCCTGGATTCTACAATCCAAGAATTACCGGCAGCTGCAGAATGAGTCCTGATTGGTGATTTTCACCCAAACATTGTTCATTGCAACAGGTTCATTTAGACTAGAGGAAGAAGGGATTATTGTAAGTGTAGCTCCTGTTCAGGATACAAGTACCCTCACTGACTGATTTTTTTTTAAAAAAAGCACTTCCAAATCTATCAGATCCTTTCTATGGTTCACCCATACTACTATGCAGATTTCTCAGTTAAATGGATTATTCTTTTAAAATGTATCTTGGCTGGTTTTCAATTCCATTCATTTCTCCCTTTCTCAATATTTGCATATTACAAAACCGGGTTTTTATAAATGATGAAGTCAGAAAGCTAGATTTAAAAAAAAAATGTCCAGGTATTCTGAGTGTCCACACAAAGAAGATGAAATCAAATTAAAGTCATTTTAGCCCCACTACAAAGTAAACTATCAAAAGTGATTTTAAACATGCATTAAGGAATGTGACTCTATTTGTAGGATTGAGATATTAGGTCAAACCATTAAGTATTTCTAAATTTGCTCCAAAGTTGTTAGCCATTATACTTTCTAAACAGGTGAAGGTTAAAAGCACGTATGGACTAAACAGCGATGACCCATCTTTGTTTTAAGATTAAACAAATGCTGTTCTAAGCATTTATGTAATGTTGGTTGGTGTAATGAGCATTAGGGGGTTCTGAGTTGCAGAATCTGTATGACAGACTCATCCCAATTTGAAGCAACAAGCCGAGAGCACATGAGAGTTTCTTTCTCACCACCATACAAACAATCAGTGACACAGCCAATCTTCCAGATCAGGACACGTGACTTACTAGTCAAGGCTGACCCAGGGAAAATTGGCTTGTAAAAAAAAAATAACGATGCCAAAAAGAAGTGGGTTATCTCTAGATTTCAAAAGGCAGCCCCCCCACCCTTGCAATAAACAACCGCCACTCACTGTAAATTAAATTAGTGATCTTCCAGCTGATGTCAATTTCAGTGACCCCCCCCCCCAGGTATGAACAGTTGCAATGTTAAAAAAAATAGAATAACATTTTAAAGATACAATAAGTACTTCTGAGGCTATGAAAACCATCAAACTGACAGAAACAAATACAGGGTTGTTTTTGAATCAAGCTTCTCTGCCTTTTAATTTTAGAAAAGTCTTTTTCTCCAAGGCAAAAAGGGGAACGGGGGGAGAAAAGTGAATTCGGCGCTGCTGCCTCCCTTTCAAAGCAGGCGAATTCATCTGCAAGGGTTCGGGTTTTTTTTTGGGGGGGGGGGTAAGAAAAAAGGAAAGGAATGCATTAGCCGCTTTTAATATTTCATAGGTCTCCCTCTGCCCGGCTTCCTATTCTGATTTTTTTTTCCCCCCAAAAAAAATTAAAGTCACAAACGTTTTCCCGAAGGATCCGCTGAGCGGAGTTCCAGCTCAGCCTTGTAAGGTCTTTTTGGCAGGAGAGCCGAGGGGAACTTCAGCGACGCGGCATTCAGACACGCACCCCGTTTACACGTGGACTTCACTCCCCAAGACCTAACAGCGTTCGGAAAGGTCTGGAGAAGCCCTCAGCCCGGAGACCCCAGGACGGGCATCCTTAAAGCCCCAAAGCCCTCCAATGTTACCCCCCCCCCCAGCTTCCCCTCCTTTGATTTCTCTGCCTGCCCAAACCAAAATCACTCCTCGGGCTTTCTGTTCCATTGGGTTTACCTCCTCGGGAGCCGCGGGAAGACGCGCGTCTTGTTCTGCAGGGCTCGGGGAGCGTCGGCGGCGGGTCCCGGAGCTGTCCGGAGGGCGGGGGGCTGAAAAACCAGGTCGCTCCCCCGCTCGCTTCACCCCGCCGTGCGGAGAAGGCTGGAGGCTGCGGTAGCGTCTGCCCCACATCAACGCATCACACCAGCACCACCAGCACCACCAGCCTCAGGATTCATTGAGTCGGTCCCAGGGACCAGGACCGGCGGGGAAGGCGAGAGGAGCGGAGCGGGTGGGGGTGGGTGGGGGGTGCTTGGAGGAACGCCAGCCGGGCCGGCCTCCCCCCCCCTCTCCCCGCTGGCTGCAACTCCCGAGCGCGGAGTTCAGGGAAGGATGCATGGCTCCTTTCCGAGCCCCCCCACCGCCACCAGCACCTGGCCAAGGGAGGGAGGGAGGGAGGGGGAGAAGAGCCACCGGGGGGGGGGGGAGAAAACCCCGTCCGTCTACATGCCAAAGAGGGCGACTCGCCTCTCTTCTCTCCTTCCCCCCCCCTTCTCCTCCCTCCCACGGGCGGGGCTGGCCAAGGAGGGGGCGGAGCTTGGGGGAACAGGTGACTCCGCTCCAGCTGGAAGGCGGGCAGGTAGAGGCGTCCGCTCCTGCCCTCCTCGCCTCCGTGTCGGGAAGCGTCCCCGGACAACGCCCGAGGAGGAGGAGGAGAAGGGAGGGAGGGGGGGGGAGGAAGGAAGGGAAGGGGGCGGCTCCTTGCACCGTTTTCCCACCTGGGGGTGAGTGGGAGGGTCTCCCCGGTTTACCCCAAACGGGGACCAAATAAGGATCAAAAGGGGCGGCTCTGCGCCTGCCAAGGGGGGGGGGCGTCCTTTGGGGAAGAGCCGAGGGGTTTGCAAAGGAGGAGGGCTTGGTTGGAAGAGCCGGGGGGGGGAGGAAGGGGGGAGAAGCCGGGGGGGGGGGCTGGTGGTGGAGAGGAAGAGCTCTTAACGTGCGCAGCAGCCTTTGGGCACCAAAGCCAACTCACCTCGGGGCGTCGGAAGTCGGTCCAGCTCCCCTCCGTCTCCCGGTGGTCGTGGGTTTGGCTCCTGGGGGGGCGGCAGGCGAAAAACAAACCGAGGAACGTTTCGAGGGGTGGGTTGCCTAAAAAAGCATCCTTGGGTCTTTCTACGGTCGCCTCCTCTCTTTTTTGCGGTGTCGCCCGGGAAGAAACGCTGCTCCGGTTCCAGGGCCGAGGGAATATTCAGCGTTCGATCCTCAATTCCGCGTCGTTGCGCGATCCCGATCAAAGCAGCCTTTGGCTTACACAACCCGTGGATCGGAGTTTCCAAAAGGAGGCTTTTTAAAAAAACAAACAAAAACGAGATCTCATTTCCTTGTTCCCAGAACAAGCCGGTAGGTGGATAAAAAAGTTAAGCCTCCTTTTCAGCCCTGCTAAGCTGCCAAGTGGCTTCATCATGACCCCCAAGCATAGGGATCCCCCCCCCCCGCCGTCCCTTGGAAACGATGCATTCTAGGATTCCCCCCCCCCCCCACTTCTTCAGCCTACAGCTCGGGTCTGATTCTGCCTAACCCCCCCCCTTCTCGCACCCCCCTTTTGAGATCAGACAAAATCCGCTTTCAGAGGCTGTCATCCAGCTATGCTGTTAAGTGGTGAAGGACAAAAATGGGGAAGGGAGAGGTTTACTAGACAGTCCTTGCCTTTCTTGGTAGGGAGGGAATGAATCAGGTAATGAACACTTGTGATTCTGTCAAGTTTCTTCCAGGTGCGAGGAATTAGGACCTTCCTCTGATCTTAAGCTGGGCTTTAGAAGTATAACAAAGGGCCTTGCTATTTTCTAAAATATTTCCCCAAAATTGAGCATGAGAGAGAGAGAGAGAGAGGGAGGGAGGGAGAGAGAGAGAGAGAGAGAGAGAGGGAGGGAGGGAGGGAAAGAAAAAGAGAGAGAGGGAGGGAAGGAGAGAGAGAGAGAGGGGGGGGGAAATACCCACCTGGCATTTCTACCATTTGCCCTAAGAATTCCATTTGTTGCATCCAATCCATCTTTTGTTTACCTGTGAGAGAAAATGCTGTTACCTTTCAGTCCAGCCTTGGGGAAACTGAATAATGGCTTTTTATTTTATTTTTTAGTCTTCTGTAAGTTCTTAGATTTCTGGTGTGGCATGAATAAGGGTAATTTTCTTGGTCTGCGAAACCACTTCGATAGTTTTAAATCAGCATTCTCTTACAAAATGAACTACCTCTGAATGCACAAGTGCTAGGCCAGTGTTTCTCAACCTTGGCCACTTGAAGATGTCTGGACTTCAACTCCCAGAATTCCCCAGCCAGCGAATGCTGGCTGGGGAATTCTGGGAGTTGAAGTCCAGACATCTTCAAGTGGCCAAGGTTGAGAAACACTGTGCTAAACTAAACATATTGGAGAGAGGATACAAATACTACAGCATTGCAAAGTGGGTGAAGCCAGTTGCCGCATTTGAAGGGGTGGGTTTGGATAAATGGATTTTGGAGGAGTTCCCTTGATATTTCATTGTGATGCTTAAGCTTTTTAAAAAGTTACTTCCACCCCAGAATAGTGGGGAATAGTGCCTCCAGCTGCAACAGTGTATAGGAAATAGGTGGTGGATGCTGGTAGCTCTGGAATTTCTTCTCCCCTTTCCTCCAACGACATATCTGGAAGACAACAGATCATAACAACGTGAAAAACCTGGACTGTTTGTCAATGACATACATGCTTCCCAATTCAAAGCCAAACACTAGTCCCAGGGATGCATGCTAAGCTACATTTTGAGTGACATCATAATGGAGACAGGAAAGGGCCTTAGCAGATTCCTAAGGATTCCTGGATCCGTTGGCTTTGATATTGTCAACACTATCTTGACAATATCAAAGCCAACGGATCCAGGAATCCTTAAGAATCTGCTAAGGCCCTTTCCTGTCTCCATTATGATGTCACTCAAAATGTACCATGTGCCATGTTAGCCACAGAGAAGACTACTATATACAGTGTCATCAGTTTGAGCCTACAGTATGAGAATATTATATTCTTCTATACTGGTTGATTTATTTATTCCTATGCTGTTCTAATGAACTCCAGTGAGTGCAAGGAAACTTATTACCTTATTACCTCCCTTGGGCCAGTATCTTCAGTTATGGGACAATAACAACCTTTTTTTTAAATAATTAAGCATAAAATGGCATGTTTTAAGGATTGATTATTGAGTAGTAAACTTGAATTTATTTGAAGGTGATAATGTCTCCAGTGCTGAAGCAAACCTATGATTTAAAGAATCTTAAGTGAGAGCAGTATAGAGCAAGACATTCATAAACATCTTGCCTGCCCTAAAACACAACAAAACATTTTTCACCCAAATCTTTAGAGATGATTAAAAATGCATGAGAGTCAAATGATCTGATAGAAAATGTCTTTATATGGGATTACTGATCCCCTGGTGAGGTGTTCTGGTGTAGACGTTTGATAAATCGTATGTGGGACCATAAGATTTCACTTATTCAGGGAAGGGGTACATGCAGCTGTGAGGTTACGTTGTGCAAAAACAGATTGGTTTGGTTTATTAAATTTATATGCCGCCCTTCTCCCAAGGACTCAGGGCGGCGTACAACATTAAAAGAAACACATACTACAAAAGTTAAAAAGAAATCAAATAGGATATCCCCAAACCCAATTAAAATTAACAATGACACATTTTTTTGAAAGGATTCAAATTAAAATTAACAATAATCAATACTTTGATTTGTTTTGTTCAGGCCAGGCTGGCTTGCTGGAAAAGCCAACTTTTTAGGGCGCGTCGGAAGGACCGGAGGTCGGGGGTTATACAAAGCTCCGGGGGGGAAAGTTCATTCCAGAGGGAAGGGGCTACCACAGAGAAGGCTCTCCCCCCTGGGGGTCGCTAGCCGACACTGTCTGGCCGACGGCACCCTGAGGAGGCCAACTCTGTGGGATCACACTGGACGGTGGGAGGCTACCGGTGGCAGTAGGTGGTCTCGCAGGGACCCTGGGCCTAAACCATGGAGCGCTTTAAAGGTCCTAATTAGTACCTTGAATCGCACCCGGAAGACAACCGGCAACCAGTGCAGGCCGCCTAAAAGGGGTGTAACATGGGAGCAATAGCAATAGCAGTTAGACTTATATACCGCTTCATAGGGCTTTCAGCCCTCTCTAAGTGGTTTACAGAGTCAGCATATTGCCCCCAACTACAATCCGGGTCCTCATTTCACCCACCTCGGAAGGATGGAAGGCTGAGTCAACCCTGAGCCGGTGAGATTTGAACCGCCGAACTGCAGAACTGCAGTCAGTGAAGTGGCTGCAGTACAGCACTCTAGCAATAGCAATAGCAGTTAGACTTATATACCGCTTCATAGGGCTTTCAGCCCTCTCTAAGCGGTTTACAGAGTCAGCATATCGCCCCCAACTACAATCCGGGTCCTCATTTCACCCACCTCGGAAGGATGGAAGGCTGAGTCAACCCTGAGCCGGTGAGATTTGAACAGCCGACCTGCAGAACTGCAGTCAGCTGAAGTAGCCTGCAGTGCCGCATTTAACCACTGCGCCACCTCAGCTCTCGAGCACCCCATGATAACCCACGCAGCCGCATTCTGGACCACTTGAAGCCTCCGGGTGCTCTTCAAGGGCAGCCCCATGTAGAGAGCGTTACAGTAGTCCAGGCGAGAAAGGACGAGGGCATGGGTGACTGTGCATAGAGCAGCATCCCGATCCAGGAAGGGGCGCAACTGACGTACCAGGCGAACCTGGTAAAAGGCCCCCCTGGTCACGGCCATCAGGTGTTCTTCTAAACTAAGCCGCGTATCCAGGAGGACGCCCATATTGTGGGCCCTCTCTGGGGGGGGGGCTAAAATTTCTCCCCCTATCATCAAAGATGGAACAAGATGCACAAATCGGGATGACGGGAACCACAGCCACTCAGTCTTGGAGGGATTGAGCTTGAGCCTGTTCCTCCCCATCCAGATCCGCACCATGGCACGACAAAACCGCGGTCCACTAAAGCGCACCCGATTAAAGCGCGTACCTGACATCATCAGCAGCGCGACAAATAAAATTAAAAATAAATTAAATTAAAATTAAAATAAAATTAAAGCAAGCCGATTCACATAAAGGTAAGGGTTAGGTTTAGGGTTAGGGTTAGGTTAAGGGTTAGGTTTAGCATTAGGTTAAGCGTTAGGGTTAGGTTTAGCGTTAGGTTAAGGGTTAGGTTTAGGGTTAGGTTTAGGGTTAGGTTAAGGGTTAGGTTTAGGGTTAGGTTTAGGGTTAGGTTTGGGGGGGTTAGGTTTAGATTTACGCGTTAATTTTAAGTTTACCGCTCACAGCGTGCTGTTTTCGTCGCGCTGTGATGATGTCACGTACGCGCTTTCGTCAAGCGCGCTTTAGTCTACCGCGGTTTTGTGGTGGAACCGATCCGCACAGCCTCCAGGCATCGGGACATCACGTCGAGGGCATCGTTTGGGTGGTTTGGGGTAGAGATGAAAAGTTGGGTATCATCAGCATATTGATGAGGTTGCTAGTCTCTTGTCTAAACATACAATTCTCTTCTTTGAGAAATAAACACTGTGTAGAATAATAATGTCACCATCTTTCATGCCCAGGTTATGTGCATTTAATGGGATTTAGGACTTTAAAGGGCAAAAGGCCCCCTTTTAAAGGAAAAAAAAACTTTATTGCAGCATAAAAGTGCATTTTTTTTGGTAACCTAACCTCTATAACGTCTTTTGTTGTAAAGACTCTTATTTAGATGAGAACAAATCAAAATTAAAACAAACTTTAAGTTTCTTCTTTTGGAGAACTTGGAGGGTTTTGCCTATTAGATCACATTCAAAAGCTATTTATACAGCTATGGAAAAAACAGTCTAAAAAAGGAGATACAGAACCAGGAAAATAACTTCAGGAAATTTGCTTTATGCTGCCTAAACAAACTGAAATAAAGTGGTAGATTTTTTCCCTTGTCTGTCCAGAAATAAATCACACTTCGTTTTTTTGGGAACTTCCTTTCCAAAAGTGGACTTAGAACTTCTGTTTCTCAAATGATGGAAATAAAACATTTGGATAAATAAAACTTTCCTGGTTGATACCTATAAATTAAGAATGTTTTGCTGGCAGGCTTTTGATTTAATGCCTTATAAGGAATGTCATCCATCACTTGCGAACAAATTAGATGAAAGCCATCTCCTCCGACTACAAATTCCACCATGAAAGAAATTTCCTATCAGAACAATGGCAGGATGCCACCAATTACATTTAGTTATTATCAGCAAAGAGGTCATTGGCAGGAATTACTTTCTCCACAATGCCACGATATTGGATAGAACGCAGGTAGCCCACAAGGGTTGTTCCTTCATCCATCACTACCCTAACAGATGAGAGATAGCTGGCCAGGAAAATGGTGATTTCCCACTCCCGCCCCTGATCCACCGTAGCCTTACTTCTGCCACAAATGTTATGTATAATTGGACTCCAATTGGCTTACTCCAGAATGTGATTTGTTCTGGTAGGGCATGGATAGTGGTGACCAATTACTCCATACCATTCCATTTTTATTCGGGCTCCAGTTCTTATCTTCTGATCCATTAGTAAACAATTGCATTTCTGCTTGAGGATGCTGCACTGTTAAAATGTTAATGAGATTTGCAAAGATTGCCACTTTTGGTGATTCCGCACCTTTCACCACTATCTTTCACCACTATTGCACTGGCTTCCTATTGGTCTCCGGACACAATTCAAGGTGCTGGTTATCACCTTTAAAGCCCTACATGGCCTAGGACCCAGATATCTGCGAGACCGTCTTTTGCCACATACTTCCCAATGACCGATAATAGCAGTTAGACTTATATACCGCTTCATAGGGCTGAAAGCCCTCTCTAAGCGGTTTACAGAGTCAGCATATCGCTCCCAACAACAATCCGGGTCCTCATTTTACCCACCTCGGAAGGATGGAAGGCTGAGTCAACCCTGAGCCGGTGAGATTTGAACAGCCAAACTGCAGAACTGCAGTCAGCTGAAGTAGCCTGCAGTGCTGCATTTAATCACTGCGCCACCTCGGCTCCTAAGATAAGATCGCACAGGGAGGGCCTTCTCCGGGTGCCGTCAGCCAGACAATGTCGGCTGGCAACTACCCGGGGGGGAGGGCCTTCTCTGTAGCCGCTCCGACCCTCTGGAATAAACTGGCCCCAGAGATCCGGACCCTACCCAGTCTCATGGCCTTCCGAAAGGCTCTTAAGTCCTGGCTATTCCGGAAGGCCCCGGGCTGTTGAACTCATGATTGAGTTCCAGCCCTGATTAGATTGGGTGTATGTTGTGGTCTTTTTAACTATGTTTTTGTGTTTTTAACTTCTATTTTTAAATGTATTGTTGTAAGCCACCCGGAGCCCTTCGGGATTGGGCAGCGTATAAATTTATTAAACATCAACACATATCTAAAAGTTCAATCTATTTTAATCTATCTACTATTCTATCTCTCCTATGCTGCATTGACAAAGAGACAGAATCAAGACCGTGTGAAGTGTTAATACTGCTTTATAACGCCTTGGTAAAACCACACTTGGAATATTGCATCCACTGAAAGAGCCGAGGTGGTGCAGTGGTTAGGGTGCAGTACTGCAGGCCACTTCAGCTGACTGCTAGTTCAGCAGTTCAGCGGTTCAAATCTCACCGGCTCAGGGTTGACTCAGCCTTCCATCCTTCCGAGGTGGGTGAAATGAGGACCCGGATTGTTGTTGGGGGCAATATGCTGACTCTATAAACCGCTTAGAGAGGACTGAAAGCCCTAGGAAGCGGTATATAAGTCTAACTGCTATTGCTATTTTGGTCGCCACACTGTAGAAAAAGATTCTAGTACAGAGAAAAACAGCAAAAATGATTAGCGGTCCGAAGGCTAAAACATAAAGAATGGTTTCTGAAATTGGGTGTGTGTCTACTTTAATGAAAAGAAGGACTTGGGGGTGACATGATAACAGTATTCCAAAATCTCAGGGGCTGCCACAAAGAGAGGGGGGGTGTCAACCTGTTCTCCAAAGCACCTGAGGGCAGGACAAAAACGCAATGGATGGAAACTAATCAAGGAGAGAAGCAACTTAGAACTGAAGATAAATCTCCTAACAGTTCAAACAAATAATCAATGGAACGACTTGCTTCCAGAAGTTGTGAAGGCTTCAACACTGGAAGATTTTAAGAAGAGATTGGACAACTATTTTGTCTGAAATTGTGTAAGGTTTCCTACCCGAGCAGAGGGTTGGACTAGAAGACCTCCAAGGTCCCTTCCAATTCTGTTATTTTGTTCTGTTACTCTTGTTATTCTCTTGGGATGAACTGGATGTCTTTTGTCTCCGGTGCAAATGCTTATAAAATGCTCTTGCAGAAGCTGATCTGTCATTTCATTTGCTATTATTTTGAGGCTATAGTGGGACATTAAATTTTTTAAAAAATAAATGCTAATAACCTAGGGAAGGGAGTTCTATAGATCTTAACTTGCAATATCCCCACTTAGCCACGTGTTACAAGCTTTACCTTGCTAGGAGACCCAACCCATAATAGTCGTCTGCAGATTCCACAGACTCTGAATGAAGATAAACTATGAAACGCTCTGGCCTCTGAACTGATTTGTAGTTTTAATAACTTGTCACTGTAGTTCAAATTAGCAGGATCAGCCCTGTAGTTGCTGATATTCGTGGTATCTTTGATCCAGCCGTGAATATTATAGTTCTTCCTGCCTGGTGATTTCTGCCTTGACCATAACCACCTCTTGATATGTAAGAGAAAAAGGAACAAATCTCAGGTGACATGAAATGCATTTCTGACAAGCTAGATTTTTTTGTGTGACCTTAGCTATGCTCATCAAATGCATTTTTTTTAAAAAAAATGGCACTCGACCTTTATCATATCATAGGAACTTGAATACATAATTTTAATGACTGCCTATTATCTGGGTATGCAGTGCACACTTCTTTTATAAGGGGCAGAAGAGCGAAGTGGAGTGAAATATACCGTTCTCCAAGGATTTTTAACCTGTTTTTAATCTTTTATAGTTTTTAAAAAAAAACCTTTTCTAATACAAAGAAATGCATAACTTTCACAGCTCAGTGTCCTTTTTATTTATTCGGTTTATTATTATTTATATAGGCCGCCCTTTTCCCTGAGGGGACTCAGGGCGGCTTACAATTTATAGGGAGGGGAATACAAAACAATAAGACATAAACAATACATAAATTAAAATAGAACACAACATTCCTTCATCATTCGGGTGGGGACGGATTACACTCTTTATCCCCAGGCCTGACGGGATAGCCAGATCTTGAGGGCTGTGCGAAAGGTCTGGAGGGTGGTGAGGGTACGAATCTCCACGGGGAGATCGTTCCAAAGGGTCGGAGCTACTACTGAAAAGGCTCTCCTCCGCGTAGTTGCCAGTCGACACTGACTGGCGGATGGAACTCGGAGGAGGCCCAATCTATGCGATCTAATGGGCCGCGAGGAGGTATTTATATTATTAAAGTGTCCTTTTTATTTATATTATTAAAGTAGAACTTAGAGATCAGTATTGTAACACTTGAATCGTTATATGTAATCCCACTTTGGGGAAGTTACTTTGAGGAAAATTAGATGCACGGCAGTTTTTTAAAATTGTTCAGTTTTACAAATGTAATCTGTTTTGCTTATTTGTCTCTTATTTCCTTTTGAGTAGCAACAATCGATATAGCACAATTCTCTGGTCTGTGCCATCCTAGTACAGCTAGTAAACCGAGATACACCAGCTGTGTCACAAATAAAGCCTTGATTTGTAAATCTGGAATTATAGCCAAACGGATTTCCCAGAAATCTAAATGAATGCCTCTTATACCTGTATCTTTACCTGATTCATCTACCGTAGGTTGGAAATGCATGCATATTTTAAATAGAGTATGTTGTGATTCAAGTAAGGACTTGAGAAGCAATGAAAGGATGGTTTCAGAACTCTGGAAGAAATAAGAAATATTTGGAACAGTATGAAAAATCCAGGAAGTCAGTGCTTATTCTTTGGGTTCCCTATTGATGATCCTTGGAGATCAGTCCATCTCTTATCACAGGAAGAGAACTAGGAATGTGCATTGGGTTCAAATTAAGCTTGGATATGGATCAGATATGATTTGGAACACATATTCACTCCCTAAAGATGTGCAAATTTACAATTCAACTTATTTCAAGTTGAGGGTCAACTTATTTTCCAAAGCACCAGAAGGCAGGACAAGAAGCAATGGGTGGAAACTAATCAAGGGGAGAAAGCAACTTGGAATTAAGGAGAAATTCCCAACAGTAAGAACAATTAACCCAATGTTTCTCAACCTTGGCAACTTGAAGATGTCTGGACTTCAACTCCCAGAATTCCCCAGCCAGCATTCGCTGGCTGGGGAATTCTGGGAGTTGAAGTCCAGACATCTTCAAGTTGCCAAGGTTGAGAAACACTGAATTAACCAGTGGAACAGAAGTTGCCTTCAGAAGTTGGGGTGCTTCATCCCTGGAGGTTTTTAGGAAGAGACTGGGCAGCCACTTGTCTTAAAATTGTATAGGGTCTTCTGTTTGAGTAGGAGGTTGGATTCAAAGATCTCCAAGGTCCCCTCCTATCAGTACTATTCTGATAAATTGATCCTTGCTCCACAAAACTCTGTCCTGACTGATTCAGAGATTTCCCAAAGTAAATACTTCCGAAACCATTTCACCAGCAAGCGGGATGGATATAGGTTTTCCTTGTTCAATCATATCCATTTCCCCCCCCATATAAAAACACCCTAGGGGAACTCCAGGAAAATGGAGTATATCTGCTTTATCCTAGCAATCGGGTTTAATCCATAAGGATTCTCCCCCCCCCACCCCAAATGTTATCTGGCCTTGAAGGTCATTGTCAGCTCCTCTCCATTAGTTAATTAGGAAAGAAAGACCATGAGACTCCATGTGTAGAAATCAAATGTACTTTTACTAATTAATAATGGTTAAAGGCAATGCATAGCGAAGTCTGATTAATTAGGCGCGAAAGCAGTTGATATATAGAATAGCCCATTCCCCACCCCTTGGCATCACAGTCCCAGCCCAATCATAAGTCTTCCAAATGTCAGGTGTGAGATAACTTCAAAAGGCATCATGAAGATGGAATGTCAGTGCCGTTAGACCTGGCGGGAAACACCCACGCATGCGCAGTCCGATCAATCGGTGAACTCCAGAACCTTCCACCAGCACAATGAGTAACCCCTCCCAAATACCATGCCCTCCCTCCCCGTTTCATGGCAGCTGAAGCGATAGCAAAGCAGAAGCTGACAGTCATACTGTAGAAGTACTGTATCTCCATGATGTTTAAGCTGCAAGGTTTCTGCGGGTGTTTCTTCTGTCCCGAATGCATTTTATCATCCCTAAGTGAGCGCATGTGGGAATTTGAAGTGGCTGGTGACACCCAGCTGCGTTTCTCTTTTTGATTCTTTCCAGCTGAAGTGGAGGCAGAACAGTTCTTTAAAAAATACTGCTTCCAGCATTCTTTCGCTTCAGCTGCGTCCCAAACATTTCATCAGTTTTATTTTTAATCCCATCCCCTCTGCTGGAAACCTCTTCTTGAGTCCACTTCGGCTCCTACCTAAACCTTTTTTTTAAAAAAAAAATCCATCAAATGGCTCTGCATTTTTTTTTAACTTTTTCAATCTTAACTGTTCCTTGCTCTTTTGCACTTTGGTTCTTGCAACTATCTTTCTTTTTTTACATCTTTCACAGCAATCTTTCTTATATACCTCCCCCCCCCTAATCTATTTCCCAGGCTAGTCCCCACTTTTTATTTTACTATTAGCATAACTTCACCCACGTTTCACTTTGTTCCAATCACCACCTCCTTAGTAAAATAAGAGTCGAGGTGGCGCAGTGGTTAGGGTGCAGTACTGCAGGCCACTTCAGCTGACTGCTATCTGCAGTTCAGCGGTTCAAATCTCACCGGCTCAAGGTTGACTCAGCCTTCCATCCTTCCGAGGTGGGTGAAATGAGGACCCAGACTGTGGGGGCAATATGCCGACTCTTTAAACCACTTAGAGAGGGCTGAAAGCCCTATGAAGCGGTATATAAGTCTAAGGACCAAGGAGTAGCCGTAACTTCTTATCCTGCTGCATTCTGGACCACCAATAGTTTCTGAGTAGTTTTCAAAGGCAGATCCCTGTATAACCTATTATAGGCGTCTAACTGGGAATTGACTAATGTATGAATGACAATGAGAAGGGTATGTTGAGCCAAGAAAGGGTGAAATTGGCCCACAAAAACGAATCCATGCATAACAGCGTCAATGTCAGCTAGTTCTGCTTGTTGTGCACGTTGAAAGTATAAAAAATAGTTAAGAATGTTATAAATGTAGAATCCCGGCATGATTTATATTTCTTGTTTGTATGTACATAAATTCAATATTTGAAAGATCAGTCAGTGGATTGGTAGAATTGAGTGGGTGGGTGGGGGTAAGGGCTTGTTGTTTAAAAGTCAAACTGCCACTTGTGTTATTTAATATAATAGATGATGGCTAGCTTTGCAGATAGCAATATTTTACCCTGACGCTTAAAATGCTATAAAACCATCTCTGTAGTAATTATATCTACTATTATCCCTGACCTCTGATTTATAAAGAAATGCTTTTCACCAAACAAATGCAGCCAGTTAGAAAACTTATTAATATTAAAATGACAGACTGGAATAACTGGGAGCATGCCAGTGCAAACACATTTTCTGAAATGATCTTGCTTGTCTCAAATGGTTAATGTTAATGATAAATAATCTGACATTCCCTGTCAAATCAGGGACTGCTTTAGAAATGTCACATCATTTTTCAATTAGTCTGCTCCCACTTCGAAAACAATTGTTGGTAAGGCCACCCCTGTCTGTCTTAAGAGCAAAGGAATATGTTGAGGTTGTTTTCCTGTGGATCCTAGCTGAGTATAACACCCACTGTATAAAAGGAAATACAGTTGTTTCAATGAGTATGAAACTTGCAACACAATCTGCAATGTATATTTAATGCATTAACCCGGTGTGTGAAACATGTTGCCTTTAGAAGTATTGAGGCTGATATGCTTGGGGTCCAGCATATCTGGAGATGATCAAGAAAGGAGGTCTAGATATAGTGGTTAAGGTCTGGTCCAGTGGTGGGATTCAATTTTTTTTACTATTGGTTCTGTGGGTGTGGCTTGGTGGGCATGGCATGGTGGGCATGGCACCAAGTCATGCAGTGACCAACTTGTAAAATCTCCATTCCCACACCATTCCAGGGGAAGATTACTGCAAAATCCCCATTTCTTCCTGATCAGCTGGGACTCGGGAGGTAGAGAATAGATGGGGGTGGGGCCAGTCAGAGGTGGTATTTACCAGTTCTCCGAACTACTCAAAATTTCTGCTACTGGTTCTCCGAACTGGTCAGAACCTGCTGAATAGCCCCTCTGCTCTGGTCTAGAAACCCAACCATGAATTTTAGTTTCCCTGTAGGCATGAAAGCCAACTGAATGACTTTAGGCCAGTCTGTCTCTCTTAGCTCAACCCAACTCACAACATTGTTGTTGGGGAAAATAGGAGGAGGAAGGAGTGTTACGTATGCTTTCTACCTTGAGTTATTTGTAAAAATAATAAAAATGGGGCAAACATCTAATTAATCAATTAATTAAAAATATATTTACTTGAAAAACACCCTGATTTACTTTGCAAATTGGCAGTCTTATCGATGCTTGCTATTAAACATGAGGATGTAGGAAACAACATCCAAAATAGAAACAATGCTTAGTTTCCCCCCACCCCCGAATGATAATTTAAAATATTTATTTGCAAAAAAAAAAAAAAGGACACCTACCCCGTTGATTGATTTTATTTTGCCATGCCCTGCTTCTCACCATAGCAAACAGATTTCAGAGAGGTGCATTCATGAAAAAGAATATTGTTCCATCAAAAAAGGGGGGGGGAAATTAAGTTGTGAAGAGATTTGAAAATGTTGAAATTATGCAGCGTGATTATTGCAGGACTAAAGGCATCCAGGATTAACTAATGAAAATCGCCTTGGCGCCTTTATAAATTGACCACTGCATATTCACAATATTTCCATTTCCTTGCACAGCCTCTTCCTGGCTGCTGAATGAATCCGAAAATTAGCAGAATTTTTGAATTATTATTATTTCTTGTTTCCTCTGCTGCTGAGCTTGTCAGCTGGAAAGTTGAGTGCTGTGCAACAGGATGAGCTCTTGTAATTTGCCCACCAAGCAGTTCCAAAGCATGTAAACGCAACTAGATAAATAGTTACTACTTCAGTGGGAAGCTCACATGACCACAGAAGTGTCTTTGGCTGGTTCCCTAAATAAGAAACAGAGATGAGTGCATCTTAGATCCCCCACAGTCTGGGTCCTCATTTCACCCACCTCGGAAGGATGGAAGGCTGAGTCAACCCTGAGCCGGTGAGATTTGAACAGCAGAACTGCAGAACTGCAGTCAGCTGAAGTAACCTGCATTGTTGCATTTAACCACTGCGCCACCTCGGCTCTAGTTAATGAGTGAGCCATACCAAAATACAACAAAATTAACATCATTTCACACAATGTTAAAGTGCAATAATAATCCAGTTTGTTTCACTGTTGTTTATTATTGACCTTTCACTAAGTCCTAAAAGTGTTATATAAACCAATTTGGCACGGTTCATGGAATATGCTAAACCAGAATTAGCCAAATCATATTATGGCTTTACAGAATTATAACATTTAATAGCCATTATTTTAATAGAGCCTTGCTAACATTCTTTATTCAAAATATGTACAATTCCTTAGGAGGAAATTTTATGCACACGGGAATTGTTTTTATTGTGCGATGGCTGCAACACACAGGATTGCAATAAATATTGTGATTGCCAATAGTACCAACAACTAAACATCAGGTACTGTTTTTATATTATGAATGAATAACAAATACAGTTTGTTTTATGTAGGTTCCACTGAGGTGGTTTTTTTTAATATAGATTGACTAACATTTAACATTTCCAAGACTGAGATGTAGTTTAAAAATACCCCAAATGTATATGTATTTTCCTCATATGTTTTTGCAGGCAGCTGTTTCCCCTTCATAATATACTGTTTATAATTTTCACTAACCTACATATCACAATGTCCACTTTCCCTTAATATATGCATTTTTGCACTGCAGCGTTTGGGAAAGTGCCATTTTTTAATTACCGCTGTGTTTCAGTTCACATGTCGGTTTCAAAAGTGAAAATTGTGTAAGTTGCTAATAATATAATGAAACCAAAGTGTGGGTTCCCCCCCCCTTCTTTTATATTTAGAACACATAATCTTGTTTGCCCATCTATTGTCTATGTCTGACTTCAGACCTTAAACAGGGGGATTTTCCCTCCTATGTATTTTTAACTGGATGTTAGAATAATTGCAACTGGTTCCTTACGTATATTTATAAAAAATATGCTTTTATTTATTTTACTGCCTTTGAGTCAGTCTTGAAGCTTGACAATTACATGGAGAAGTCCCTGCAGTTTTCTTCGGAAGGTTTTTTTTAAAGAAGTATTTGCTCTTGCTTCCTTGATATATTCCTTGAATGACTGGCCCAAGGTTACCCAGATGGTTTCGTGCCTCAGCCAGAACTAGAACTCACTGATGTTGATGATGTTTAATAAATTTATACGCCGCCCAATCCCGAAGGACTCCGGGCAGCTTACAACAATACATTTAAAATAGAAGTTAAAAACACAAAAACATAGTTAAAAAGACCACAACATACACCCAGTCTGATCGGGGCTGGAACTCAATCGTGAGTTCAACAGCCCGGGGCCTGCCGGAATAGCCAGGTCTTAATAGCCTTTCGGAAGGCCATGAGAGTGGGTAGGGTCCGGATCTCTGGGGGCAGTTTATTCCAGAGGGTCGGAGCGGCTACAGAGAAGGCCCTCCCCCGGGTAGTTGCCAGCCGACATTGTCTGGCTGACGGCACCCGGAGAAGGCCCACCCTGTGCGATCTTATCGGTCGTTGGGAAGTATGTGGCAGAAGACGGTCCCGCAGATATCCGGGTCCTAGGCCATGTAGGGCTTTAAAGGTGATAACCAGCACCTTGAATTGCGTCCGGAGACCAATGGGAAGCCAGTGCAGCTCGTGGAGGATAGGTGTGATGTGGGTGTACCTTGGTACACCCAATATCGCTCGCGCGGCTGCATTCTGGACTAATTGTAGTCTCCGAACACTTTTCAGCGGCAGCCTGGTTTCTAGTCTGATGCCTTAAACACTGCACCAGACTCTTAATACTTTATCCCTCCTAGTCAGGGGTGAAACAGGTTCTGAAGAACCAGTAGCAGAAATTTTGAGTAGTTCGGAGAACCGGCAAACACCACCTCTGGCTGGCCCCAGGAGTGGCATGGGAATGGAGATTTTGCAATATCCTTCCCCTGCCATGCCCACCAAGCCATGCCCACAGGACCTGTAGTAAAAAAAAAATGAATTTCACCACTGCTCCTACTTCATCATTGAAGTAGGATTCCAGTTTTGAACTTCTGACTACAGTCCTTATATAAAATATATGTTTCTGCTAGTCAGTATGAATCTTCAGCTCTATTCACATTATACAACGACCCTGTTTTTGTGGATGACTTTCTATTGAATTACTTAAGCTAAGCTTTGTTATTTACGCACTTTGAAAAGTTCATCAGGAGGAACAAAATCCAGTTGCCTTTTGAAAAAAGCACCTTTGGGATAACCATGACCTGGATGACTGAGAATCTCCAGAGACAAGGAAGGAAGGAAGGAAGGAAGGAAGGAAGGAAGGGAGGGAGGGAGGGAGGGAGGGAGGGAGGGAAAGGAATTGAAGGAAGCAGGACTTGCTTGCCAGGACTTAACATGTATGCACAACTACAGTTACATTTTTGTTGTGTTTTGTTTTCTCCTGACAATTAAAAACAACAGAAACAAAACAAAGATTAATAGTGAAACTTGACAGCCGGCAAATTTAAATTGCAGGGAAGCTCCAGTGTTCCTATTAGCACTTCAAAAGAAAAATCCTATTTGAAAATCTAAGTGCCTCACCGACACAGCAGACAGAGAACAAAATTAAAGGCAGAACAGGAAGAATAGAAAATTAAAAAGGAAGAAAGGAAAGTTAGATTAAAAAAAAATACCCTTAATAAAATTACTCAACTTACTGGTTTTAATCTGCCCTGTTTATCAGAGCTGCTATTTAAAAGATGAAAGATACTTTTACGGGTGCTAATCATCAGGCAGTTTTGAATAAAGGTGCATAGAAACAAATTCCTATCTGTAACTGGAGCTCTGACTGGCTTTTCTGTTCTACATGAAAAAATGACAGCTTTCCTACATTGCATAACCATTTCTTAAGAATCAGGAAAAAAAAACGGATTAGACTGTATAAAAGAATATTAGACTAGATGGGGTCTGGTGCAAAAATATGTGATTTAATTAAATGGCAAGGAACAACAATATAATTATTAATTTATCACGCGTGCTAGCAAAGCGGGATATTTATAGAAAAAAATAATGAAGCAGTCGAAGAATTGGTGATTGGAAATGAAAAATATGGGCTTGTCTATATTAGGAGAGAGCATCTTCCGGGGTGATTCGTTATCACCATTATTATCTGGCACAGCTACTGTATGATTCCATTTTGCAGTGATTTTGAAGTGGATAAATCTTTGCTATCAAGCAGCAAAAAAGGTTAATAAATGCTCACACTTTCATGGACAATCTGAAGCTTTATGAAAGCTTTATGGACCACAGCACAGCAAGCTTCCCTGCCTTCCACTGTCTCCCGGAGTTTCCCCATACTATGAATGCCAATACTACTTTTACTATAAAGTTACAATAATAGAATCTTGCAAGTCTGAATGTGCTGAATGTGGAGGTATAATGATGTTAATATGGTAAACATTTGAATTAAGATATTTGAATTAATATGAATTAATGGAAGAGATGCACCAAAACATGTTGTAACCAGCTGATATACTTTTTTTTATATATAATATATACCTGTGTTCTTTTTGTTTTGTCTTGTTTTTTCTTCCCTGTCTTGTCTTTTGTTCTTTTTGTCTTTTATTTTTTTTTTGATTTTTCCTTTTCCCACTGGTGTGGGCATGTATTGTTTAAGATTATTATTCTTATTAATATTTTTAAACAATAATTACAGTCAAATGAAAATGGATATATGACGATGGTGATATGTATGAATATCTGAGTTAAAATGCTCGAGTTAACATGAGTTATGTTTGCTGACTGTGGAGGAGATGCACGAAAGCTTATTTGTGACCGACTGACACACTTTCTATAGCATGTAAAGAAAGATGTTGTACTTGTTTTAAATTAAAAATTAAATTTTTTTTAAATAATAATAATAAAAAGTTACAATAATAGAATCTTGCAAGCCTGAATGTGCTTTGTCTTTTTTCCTTTTTTTGAACTAGGAAGTGTTTGGTCCAAGACACAGAAGACAGTTGTGAAACGGACTCAGATTTCTTCTATCTGACTATTGTCTTGGTAGCGGTTCTTAATTGAGCCGAGGTGGCGCAGTGGTTAAATGCAGCACTGCAGGCCACTTCAGCTGACTGCTATCTGCAGTTTAGCAGTTCTAATCTCACCGGCTCAAGGTTGACTCAGCCTTCCATCCTTCCGAGGTGGGTGAAATGAGGACCCGGATTGTTGTTGGGGGCGATAATGCTGACTCTGTAAACCGCTTAGAGAGGGCTGAAAGCCCTATGAAGCGGTATATAAGTCTAACTGCTATTAAGATGGGGCTAGAACTTGTGATCTCCTGGTTTCTGGCCTTAACTTCTATATCAGTGTTGGCGAACCTTTTCAGCACTGAGTGCCGAAACGGAAGCACGCATGTGTGCAAGGGGAAGTGCCGGAAACTGAAAGAGCAGTGCGCACATGCGGGAGCACTGGAAATGCAGTTCCCCGGCGCGCATGGACATGTTGGGAAGCTGAGATTCCAGTTTCCGGCACGCACATGCATGCCATTCACCTGGGCCTCTGGTTTCTGGCACACATGCACACAGCTAGCCTCTGTGCATGCACACGTAGGAAACCAGAAGCTCAGCTTCCCGACCCACACACAAAGACCAATTGGCCGGCATGTACATGCGTGCCAGAACCTGGAAGAGCAACGGGCGATGGCTGGTGTGCCCAAAGAGATAGCTCTGCATGCCACTTCTGGCACACGTGGTTTGCCCTCTTGGTTCTATACCAAACTGGCAAATACATATATACATATAGATATATTATAAGCCCAGATTAACTACTCAGATTGCTGCAAATCTATTAATATTAAAAACCAATGATCTCCCATGGATGACAATTCGGCGATAAGCAGCCCTATTAAAATGTCATCCATTGCTGAGAAACACTGTGCGATTCAGGAGAAAATTACAATAGATTTCAAACATCTGTACTCATTTTCTGCTCACTTATGATGTGACGCCTAGTAATACACAGATGAAATGCAAATAATGAGGGTTTTAAAGATGTTTGAAAGTCATTAACGGCTGTACCAACTTTAAAACACCATCCTGTATAAAAATCAAAGCAAAAAAACCTATTCCCTACGTTTCAAAGTACTTGTGATACAAGCGTTGGCACCTGGATTGAAATAGGAAAGTGCTCTGCTTATAAAGGTGGGCTGGGAAAAAATAAATAAGATGTTAGGCTCCCAAAGGCATGAGGAATAGTGGTAGTATTAGTAGTAGTAATAGGAGAAGAAGGAGAAGCAGAAGAAAGAGAATAGCCATAGCAATAGCAGTTAGACTTATATACCGCTTCATAGGGCTTTCAGCCCTCTCTAAGCGGTTTACAGAGTCAGCATATTGCCCCCAACAACAATCCGGGTCCTCATTTTACCCACCTCGGAAGGATGGAAGGCTGAGTCAACCTTGAGCCGGTGAGATTTGAACCGCCGAACTGCAGAGCTGCAGTCAATAGCAATAGCAGTAGCAGTTAGACTTATATACCGCTTCATAGGGCTTTCAGCCCTCTCTAAGCGGTTTACAGAGTCAGCATATTGCCCCCAACAACAATCCGGGTCCCCATTTCACCCACGTCGGAAGGATGGAAGGCTGAGTCAACCTTGAACCGGTGAGATTTGAACCACCGAACCGCAGAACTGCAGTCAGCTGAAGTAGCCTGCAGTGCTGCATTTAACCACTGCGCCACCTCGGCTCTTTTAAAGCAAAAGAAGCAGAAGAAGAAGAGGAGGAGGACTCTGAATAAAGTAAATATTTGTAAAGAAGTAGGGCTGGCAAGATATCTAGAGGGTGAAGGACATCTTGTTTATTTATTTAAATGTAGTGGTCCAACTCCAGCGGATTCTGGTAAGCTCACACAACTAAAAAAAGACACCAAAACAGCTAAAAGGATTATATCAACACCCAGCCCAGATTAAAGTTCTCTAATAACAAAATCCACAAAAGAAGGGCTGTTAAATAAAAAAACAAATATTAAAATCCCAGGCTTGGGGACATTGTACACCTGCCCAAAACTTGGAGAAACTTGCCAGGCTCCTAGCTTCATCCTGACCAAAGCCACAAGGAAGGATAACTGTATTCCTACAGGAAAGCTTCCTGTGGTCCTTTCAAAGGTGGGTTGCTACCGGTTCGCACCGGTTCGCACGAACCAGTAGTAGAATGTTGGCCTGTGTTGTACAATCGGCAGCAATCCAGGCTGGCCACGCCCCAAAACCGGTTCCCCAGTCGCCAATGCCGGCATGGTTTTTTGTTTTTGTCCTTTTTAAATGTTCTGCGCGTGTGCAGAAATATTTACAGGCAACTGTGTACGCCTGCGCAGCAAACTGGCAGTTACGCCGGCAGCAACCCACCCCTGGGCCCTCTCCAGTTGTGGCTGAGTTTCAACACCGAGCTTTGTTATCTGGTGGCCTTCTTGGATGTGCATTTCAACACTGGGCAGAGCAGATTTGGATATTCCTGCTCTAGGAATCCCTAAGCAACCTGTCTGTCAGGGATTTGAGCCGAGGTGGCGCAGTGGTTAAACGCAGCACTGCAGGCTACTTCAGCTGACTGCAGTTCTGCAGTTCGGCTGTTCAAATCCCACCAGGCTCAAGGTTGACTCAGCCTTCCGTCCTTCCGAGGTGGGTAAAATGAGGACCCGGATTGTTGTTGGGGGCAATATGCTGACTCTGTAAACCGCTTAGAGAGGGCTGAAAGCCCTATGAAGCGGTATATAAGTCTAACTATTGCTACTATTGCTATTTGGGGGGAATGAGAATACTGTATTATAGCTCGATGTTGAAAGAGTGGTCTCAATTACTTTTAAGGTCACCAGGAGCTCTGCAGTTCCAAGGTGTCCCACCAGACCCAATTTACAGCCAAGGTTGCTTTTATGCATAATTACAATGAGGCGACTCTCTCTGCTCCCCACATCCCATCCCATCTAATAGCACATGCTATGCTATTCTGTAATGTGTGGCTAGTCTCTCCATGTCCCTCTTGGTGGTGGAAATTTTATTTATTGGGCATTGGGGAATGATCATTATCCTTTTTATCAAGTAAAACATTCATTATGGTTTGAAAGATGACAGGAATAGATAAAGAAGAGAGAAACAGAGAGAACAAGGCACGGGGCTGATCGACTGCATGATGTTAAAAATGAAATTGTCAAGTTTCATCCGTCAGTTTAATGAAACCGAGATTCCCTGATAAACTGCTACATTTTGAGTAAGTGAATATTCCGTACCTCCAACTTCCCCTTTTAAATGTCTTTGTTTTTATTTTTATTTTTGCACACTGTGTACGTGCAGTACTGTGCGTATTTCACATTTTATATTTCAATTTTACATTAGATTTGCCGGCCGCCGTTCAATGTTTCTGTTTTCATGCGCTTTAGATCGGAGCTTCTTCGTGAGTTCACATGGAGTCAGAAGCTAATCCTAGCCCCGGGTTTAGGTAGCAAGAAATGGATTTTGAATGAAATTACCGAGATATTTAAAAGATAACTAAACTAAAACTTATCTATGGTAATCCCCTAAAAGGGGAAAAAGAAAAGTTGACTCTGTTTTATGCCTGAGCTGATATAGTCACTGTAATTTAAATGAAGGGGAGAAAATCTGAATCGTCTAAAATACAATATGATGGAAAAAAATAATGCCAATGCATGATTTAGCAATACTCCTTTGGAACTTAATTAGCTTTAGCACGTTTATCTCCTTGAAGAAGTGTTTGGTTTAAACGTTGATAATTTGGCTGTTAACTTCTATACCATCAACAGAAAATGATGAGGAAAATTTCATTGGTACCTTGGTAATCAATTGCTTTGAAACTTAACAAATCTGGTACTCAATGCATTTTGACATGAAAATTTTGTCCCGGTACTCATCATTTGTTTGCTACTCAATGCACAACTTAGAACTCGACAGCATCAGCTTACAACTTGCTATATTATTCCTTATAGGAATAAATTGTTTGCTACTCATTGTTTTTGATACTCATCACGCCTCCCAGAACCAACTAACAATAAGTACTGAAGTTTCTGGTGAAATGACATGGTGATTCCTGTACCTTTTAACAACATACTGCATGATTTCAGGATAAACCACAAAAGATCAGTCATCATCGATAGATAATTCTTTAAATGATCGTGAATTTAATACG
Source organism: Thamnophis elegans (assembly GCF_009769535.1). NCBI lineage: Eukaryota > Metazoa > Chordata > Lepidosauria > Squamata > Natricidae > Thamnophis > Thamnophis elegans. Next base: position 47,794,224 of record NC_045555.1, on the reverse strand, counting down.
TATCAGTAGTGTCCAGTGCTTTGGATATAAAGACATTTCAAAACCAGGTGTGCATTTAAGTGCAAAACACCTCTTAGGGGACGGTGACTTGTTCTTAAGAGCTGAGGTGGCGCAGTGGTTAGGGTGCAGTACAGTGGTGGGTTTCAAAAATTGTTCGAACCTACTCTGTGGGTGTGGCCTCCTTTGTGGGAGTGGCTTGCCGCCCATGTGACTGGATATGAAGATGCCGACAACACTTGTCAGAACCACCTTAATTACTCACACACAGCACTGGCAAGCATAAGAATAGGATGTAAACTTGTTTCTTAAAAGGCATCTTTGGTTTGCGTTAAAACAACTTCAACACACGCAATGTTCTGATTGCACCACAAACGCAGTAGTCATCCTTACCTTTCGCAGAGGCCCTGAGTTTTGTAAATAGGAGCATGATAGTGTAGAATAATCCTATCCAAGGACCAGTGGTGGGTTTCAAAAAATGTTGGAAGCTCTTCTGTAGGTGTGGCCTGCTTTCCGGGTCCACTGGTGGAACCTCTTCTAACCGGTTTGGTAGATTTGACGAACCGGTTCTACCGAATAGGTGCGAACTGGTAGGAACCCACCTCTGGTGCAGTACTGCAGGCCACTTCAGCTGACTGTTATCTATAGTTCAGCAGTTCAAATCTCACCGGCTCAAGGTTGACTCAGCCTTCCATCCTTCCGAGGTGGGTGAAATGAGGACCCAGACTGTGGGGGCAATATGCTGACTCTGTAAACCGCTTAGAGAGGGCTGAAATCCCTATGAAGCGGTATAGAAGTCTAACTGCTATTGCTATTGCTATTAAAAGGCTTCCTGTTCGTTTCTATAGAGTTGATTTTCTAATATGGCACAAGACGGCTGGTATGGAAGAAACAACTTAGAATTTGATTTTGAATTTGAGAGTATAATCACTTTCTCATGTTGGGGAGGTAGGTGGTGTTCCTCCTGAATTGTGGCATCTGTAGTTTTGGAAGGTTGACGTATCTTGAGCGTGGCTAAGTCCTAATACAGGAACATAATTCATTGTTCCACCTAACTCTCTGAAAATAATCCTTTGCTTAGATTATATAGCAAACAAAACAGCTGATTATGTGACAGCATTATTGTTTAAATTCTTAATTCTTAAGATTTAATTATACATGCGATAGAGAACATTTGTAGCTCAGAGTTGAAATGAGGGATCCTTAGTACTCCCTGAATTTGGTTGTTTTCTTGCAGATGTTTCATTACCAAACTTGATAACATTATCAGTGCTCAACACTGATGATATTTTCCAGTTTGGTAATGAGATGTCTGCAAGAAAACAGCCCAAACTCCATGGAACCATCAATTTTTACACGCACATGTGTATATCCATGTCATACCTTTGCTCACAGGTATTACAGGGACATATATGTTCTTACATTTTATTAGGGCTATGCATAATTTAAAAATGCTTTATACTTTGGGCAAAGACAACCTTTCTCCTTTTTCTTAAAGCAACATGACTTTGTTCTGGCTTCTGGGGGAAAAAAAAGCCTAATGAAGGTACTGTTGCTTTAAGAGTTACGTTAACTTAATGGGTAGAATCCCGAAAGCAGCAGAAATACTTTTTCCCCTTGTCTCCACAGAAGCCTGAAGAACAAGTCATGTTTGCTTTAACGAATAGTGGAGAAATGTTGTGTTTGAAAACATTATTTTTCAAACATGACCAACTTAGCAGATCCCAATAAATAAAATACCTGCAATTCTGATTGTGAGTTTGCTTAAGATAAAGTCGTAAGAGTCATACTACTAATTGTATCATGGGTTTAAAACTGGGTTAATGTCCAATCTGCTCACTCTATGCTCCTAGTAATACAACTGAGAAGGAGTTTAGAGTTCAAAGAGCAGCCAGAATTTACGATGTGGATCACGAACACCTTCTATCCACCTCTTTCTCTAAATAAAAACTACACAGGCTCAACAAACATGACAAATGTCATGGGTCCCATGGCTGTTAAATGACAACAATATGGGAAGTTCACATCCTTCCAGAAAGACATGATTGGCTCATGAATTCCGTGTTTGATTATTAGAAGAACAAGAATATCAACAGCTGCTTTGCAAACTGACCAACTTTCAGTTGTTGACAACAGGAGAGGAATTTCACAATTCCTGGAGAGCAGCAGCTTGTCCCAGCTTTAGAAAGTACATATGTTGCAGAAAATAACAGGGCTTTGACATCTCATGATCAAGGAGAAGTTTATTTGGCAGCCAGGTTCAGAAAGGCTAGTCAAAGGCAAGCGTGTAACTTCTGAACAACTCTTCTCATGGAAGCACACATTCTTATACTTTGTCAAAAGCAGCACAACACAGAAATACTTAAACCCATTTCTGATTGGTTACCTTGAGGACAGGAGCCTTACAAGCAGATACTGTCTTGCTTCCCCTTTTGTGTGGGCCGCAGGTACGGAGTTCAAGTCTCCTAATGGCTACGTGGCTTTGTTAGAACTTTAGCTGAACTCTGTGGTTTTGCGAGAACTTTAACGGAACTCTGCGGCTAGGCTCCACACTTCCTGTTCTTTTACAAGCTGCAAACTCCGTCTTCTACTTTATAACTGTCAGGTGCATCTTCATTTAACAATCAGGAAAGAAACCACTCAACTCCAGGCCTCAGAATTAAGTGTACTTTCACTAATTACAAATGATGAGAAGCAAAGCAAAGCTGAATCTGAATAAAAAGGCGCGGAAGCAATAGATATCATGTAAGATTCAATCCCCTCCCCTTGGCACCCCATTTCATAGTCCAATATTAATTCACCCAACCGTCAGGTGGGAGATGTCTTCAAAAAACATCATCAGGTTGGAATGCTGGACAGTTGGCTCCTCCCCCCCCCTTAAATGAATTTGCCATCCTTGGAGAATTTCTGCTCAAACTCTCCCTATCTTTAAATTAATAGGGCTTTTTTCATATTGCTGCTTGGTGACCTTCTCCAGAGCAATCTGCTTGACACAAGCTTTTAACGAGTAATTGCATTTGCTGCTCTTTCCTGTTGATACACGAACAATGGAAACTCAAAGCTGTCAGGCCCTTAGCTAGGACTAAGAAGTAAACTGCAAAAATTTGACTGGAACTGTGTTATGTTGCAGCTGTGCTTCTCAACGTGGGCAATTTTAAGATGTGTGGACTTCAATTCCCAGAATTCCACAGCCAGCATGTTGGCTGCAGAATTCTGGGAGTTGATCAATACAAGTTGCCCAGTAACACTGCTTTGTTGACATAGGGTACACGTAGTCCTCGACTTACGACAATAATTGTCCCCTTAATAGCAATAGCAATAGCAGTTAGACTTATATACCGCTTCATAGGGCTCTCAGCCCCCTCTAAGCGGTTTACAGAGTCGGCATATCGCCCCCAACAATCCGGGTCCTCATTTCACCCACCTCGGAAGGATGGAAGGCTGAGTCAACCCTGAGCCGGTGAGATTTGAACTGCCGAACTGCAGAACTGCAGTCAGCTGAAGTAGCCTGCAGTGCTGCATTTAACCACTGCGCTACCTCGGCTCTAAATTTAAATTTAATTTCCATTGCTAAGCAAGACAGTTGTTATATGAGTTTTGTCCCATTTTGTGACCTTTCCTGCCACAGTTGTTAAGCGAATCACCGCAGTTGGCTTGTCAGAAGGTTCGCCAAAGGTGATCACATGATCCCAGGACACTGCAACCATCATAAATATGGATTCATTGCCAAGCATCTGAATTTTGATCACAGGACATAGGGATCATGGGACATGCAACGGTCGTAAGTGTGAAAAATAGTCATAAGTCACTTTTTTCAGTGGCGGTATAACTTTGCACGTTCTCTAAAAAAAAACTGTTGTACCTTGAAATGTTGACTTTGTTTTCCTCTCTCTCTCTCTCTCTCTCTCTCTCTCTCTCTCTCTCTCCTCTCTCTCCTCTCTCTCTCTCTCTCTCTCTCTCTTCTGCTCTAGAGAATTGGGGGAATTTTGATCTTCTTTCTTCCACCTTCTCTGTTTTTGGAGTTCCAGCTTATTTCTGTTTATTTAACTCTGTGTGCAGATTCTCCCCAAGACCTCTGTGGTTTTCTTGTGCATGGGGGGGAAAAAATGGCCTATCCGTGTTTTAACCTAGAGCTTGGTGTATGTTTCTAATGCTGAAGCTCATCCGTAAAATTTAAAAAAGGCCGACTTCTGAATAATAAGCAGTGTTTAAAAGTGAAATGCCCTGTGGCATGGGTGGAATCAAATAACTCAATTTCAAATAGGGGCTATTGTTTTGGATGCTATTTATTTATTTTTCCCAACGGCCTTTTGGAATGAGCAATTTGTCTCTTTCAGAGGCAAGGCACTAGGGTGACCAGACGTACCAATTTCAGCGGGACAAGCACGGTTTTTAACAATTTTTCCCGCGCCTTTTAAAAAAGTCCCGATTTTCTGGCTTCATGTTGAAAGCCCAGTGGATTTGCTTAAGAAATCCTAACCGGGGCAAGGCAAAAGACACCCTGTCTAATCCCACTCTCTCTCTCTGTCTCAGTACTTTCACTGAAGACAATAAAACGTTAAAGCAACAAAACGGACCTCCCCCCCACACCGCGCCCCTTTTATCTCATTTTATAAGAAAAAAATGACCTAGTACCATAGAGCTGCAGGAAATGGCTAGAGGGGTCGCCAGTGTTACTTCCTGGATTTTCCGGAGGGGAGGGGCACGGAGGTTGGAGGACTCCAAGATGGTGGGAAAGTTTCAATTTGCTCAGTCCTGGTAAGTGTGCTGGGTTTTTTTCTTTTATTTTTTAATGCATTTTAAAGTAATGTAGGTTTTTAAAAATGTGCAGCTGCTGTTTTTTTAATTCAAAACAATATGTGTAACACTACAATGTGCCATGGGAAAAATCATTGAATTGATATGTGCAAATATCTGTAGTAGCAAGAATGGTTTTTGTTCCCAGAGCAAAGTTAAAAAAAAACCCTGAAAGAACAAAAGGTTTTTTTTTAGGGTATTTTCCTGATCAAAACTATAATTGTTTCTGCCTGACACCCTTAATCACCCTTAATAGCCAACTACACTTCATTCTAAATAGTTTTATTTCCTTTGTTGTATGTGATTACTCAAGTCCAAAAACTGAGTTAATTTGATAAACTCAGCTCCACCATTTACTAAATATACAGTTACAGGAATTTCACGTATAGTCTGCTGTCTCTTAGGGGTCATTGAACATAGGAGAATAATATGAGAGGGATTTGATGTAAAATAAGCTCTTTTAATGAATTCAAAATCAGCGCAGCAGACAAGACATGGGAGTGAACATAATACATACTTTAACAATATATTTTTTTCTTTTAGCCATCAAATACTGCAGCAAGTGTGTCAGTAATAATAGCAAGACAGGCATAGGATTTTCCAGCCAGGTTAATTTTACTTTTTTATGGTTTTGATGTTGTATTTAATTTTATCTGTATTAGAAACTTATGAAGGCTGTGCAACATTTTGAGGCGATATATAGAGTATGTAAAGGCATGAATACAGTGGAACCTCTGGTCACAAACCATAATTCGTTCCATAACTTTGGTCGCAAACTGATTTGGTCATGAATCAAACCTAATTTTGGAAATTTGGTGCTTACAAAAAAATTGGTGCAGAAGGGGAAATCAGCAGTGGAGAGAATGTGAATATTTTGGTCAGAAGCGTTCGTGACCAGAGGTTCTACTGTATAACATCTTCACTTAAGACTTAAGATTCACTTAAGATATAACATCTTCACTTAAGATTCACTTAAGAACTGTGGCAAGAAAGGTGATATAATGGGCTTAGTGACCAAGGTTACAATGGCATTGAAAAAAGTGACTGATGACCATTTTTCACACTTAGCGACCATTTTCACACTTAGCAACCGTTGCAGCATCCTCATGGTCACGCGATCAAAATTGGAAACAGATTCGTATTTATGATGGTTTCAGTGTCCTGGGGTCATATAATCACCTTTTGACAAAGTCAAATGGGGAAACCAGATTCACTTATGTCACTAACTTATCAGCTGCATTTATTCACTTAAGAACTGTGGCAAGAAATTTACCTGTGTCCTCAGCATCACCTGAATAATTACAAACCTTCTTGGAACTGCTGGAAATTCTTCCATCCTCTACCATTTCAGTCAGAGCTGAAGAAGCTTCTTAGACGAGATGCGAAGCATCTTCAAGGAAAAAAATCAAAGTCCAGTTGCTTTTTGAAAAAAGCACCTTTGAGACAACCGTATTCTGAATGACTGAAAATCTCCACAGGCAAAGATGTGCAATGTGCAATTCTGATGTTGAGTTGCCTCTTCTTTTCCCGAGCATATTGTGCCTCCTCAGTCCTCACCCTTTTCTTTCTCTAAATATTTTTTTTTTCTATTTTTGCAAACCTTGACTGCTAACCTTCCACTGGTCTATAAATATTTCAGCTTTTTTACTACTTTGGAAACAACGTCCAGTGACTGCACATCTCAGAAATAGATGGAATTATTTTCAAAATTGAAGCTGAGTTGCCTTGACCTGATCTTCTGACAGCAAGTTTTATCTACATTATGATTTCCCTGTTGTTTAATTAAGGTATATATACTTAAAATAATAAATGGAAAACAGGGTATGTGGTCTGGGAAGTCTGTATTATGGATACTTTTCTATAACTTCTAATCTTTAGTATTTAGTTGCCATTATCAGTTAGCCTATATATTTCTGAGCATTTCTGTTCAAATCCTGGAAACCGCTTGCTTATTTGGGGCATGTTTTTAATATTTAAGCACTTTCAGCACATCTTGGAGACAGTTATCTCATAATGAACAGACTATATCCTAGCAAGAGGCTGTACAGATTGTCACAAATGCATGATATTAGCCTTAATAAGAGGGTGGTAAGGGAAGGTAGGATCTCACAGCCATCAATTCACCCGCAGCACTTACAGGGACTGGATATATTATATTTACAGAAATGTCCTTTAGAAAGTGCCGTAGCTATAGCGAAGGAAGCCAGACCAAAAAGTACTGTTGCAGGGAAATGTGTGATACTATAGATTGTTATGCAAAAGGGATGTGTTTGTGTGTGTGTGTGTAAGTAAGTAAGTAAGTAAAAGAAGGAGGGAGGGAGGGAGGGAGGGAGGGAGGGAGGGAAGGAAGGAAGGAAGGAAGGAAGGAAGGAAGGAAGGAAGGAAGGAAGGAAGGAAGGAAGGAAACAAACAAACATATATCTCAGATACCATACCAAGCCCGAGACCAATATTGTGCTTATCTGAAAATACTTCTTTGTTGTTACTTTGTACATTCTCATAGGAAATATTGGACAAAATGTACACTCATTGCTGAGTGAACCCATTATAGATTTTTTTATTTATTTGAAAGACAGAAAAATGAACTTATGATTTATAATTTCGATGATTAGACAGGATAAATTGTAGAAAGAAAAGAATCATGATGTAACTCCAGAGGAAGGGGTAAATTTATAATACTTATCAATTTTTAAAAACAGTGCATCTACTTTAGAAAGGGACTCCGGGCAGTGTACAGTTAGTGTATCCGTGCACTTAAAACTGCTAAAGAAGATCAGAAGATACTTCTTGTATCTTTTTTTTCTCTTCTTCTTTTAGTTTCCCCCCCTTTCTTGCACTTTTAGCTTTCTCTTTGATTTCTTTCTTTTTCTTTATTCCTTTATATTGATTTATATTAGTTTTAACCTTTATTTTTAAAATTTATAATAAAATTATATTCCCCTCCCTCTCTCTGTCTCTCCTATCCAACATCTACCAATAAACTATTGAGGAAAATAGATTTCGGATTTTTTTTTATGTTGATTCTTTTTTCCTGGATGGAATGTAAGGTTCTTGCTCTTAACTCAGTTATCAAGTGCATTGTGTCTTAGTGTTCAGTCAATCGTTCATTGAGCACTTCTAGTGTTGTAATTGTTTTAGGGAAATCAGGGATGGGATTTAAATGAGAGAATGTTCCAAGGGGAGAGGAATTCAGATCAGAACGCGTGGATATCCAGGGAGACACTATAAATCACAAAAACATGAATAAGCTGAGTTTCCTCCTTCATTTCTTGACAATAAGGTAAGCTTCAAAAATTGAAATTCCACAGATATTATAAATCACAATGAGAATAAAGCAGAAAACTCAAACGAGAGATATAAACGAGACTGGAAAAAAATGGATCGATTATATACAAAATAAATATGGGACTAAGAAATCCCAGATAGCTTATGATTAAGATCAGGAACGATATAAATTGTTTAAAGTTAGCCTAGCAAGGAGGAGCTAAGTTCAATGTAAAAGATGTTATCAATTTTCTGTTCTTTTTTCAAATATATTTTAGACTGTTTTTGTTAAAGATTTATACCGTGTATGGGTTCTGGGAAGTCAGGGGAGGGAAGGTTGGGGGGGGGGTTGGGGGGGAGGGTGGAAAGTATATTAGGCTTGACGAGGGGTGTTAGATTTTAAAGTAATATGATTGCACATGTATACTGTCTTCTCTTATTTTTTCTTTAAAACTAAGATATGTTAAGTATGTTGTTATGGAAGTATAAATACCATCAACATAGAATGGAGTTTGCTCAGAAGCGGAAATACACCAATGAGAGGAAGAGTGGGAAACAGAGGAGAGAAGAAAGATAGGAAGAGAGGGATGGGAGAGAGGGTAAGGGGGGAAGATGAGGAGGATAAGGAGGAGTGGAATGAAGAGAGAGGAGAAGGAGAAAGGAAGGGGGAGTAGAGTAGAAAAGATGATGGAGGGAAGAAAGGAGGTAGGAGAGAGGTAGAAGAAAGAGGTGTATGGAGAGCAGAAGAGCTAATGATGGGTTTTTATCTTTCTGGGCGTTGATGACAAGAGGAACTGATATAATTACTACTTAATACAATAGGATATTGGCTATGTAATAATATACATGTGATTATATGTTATGAAAGTGGAAAATAAAAAAAGTATATTTGAGAATAAAGCAGAAAAGAAGAATACTTTTTCATAATGAAGAATGTATTTCAGAACATTGTTCACTGACTGTCTTGTTCCAGACTTCTAGGGTAGTGAAACAGGGTATAGAATGTCCTGAACAGAAATGCCCTTTAAAGTTGCCTAGACACTTCAAAAGGGAGGCTGTGCAACACAGGACCATTAAAGCAGCTGTGTCTTTTTCTGACTGCTTTCTACATTGTTCCCGGCTGCCTCTCAGCCCCTTCTTTTGAAGGATTTGCACAGCCCTCTTTCACCCAAAGATGCTTGGCTGTTGGTTTCAATTGTATCCTTACCCTTTTAAGTCTAGCAAACCACGTTAATTCTCTGGATCCATGATCCATGAATCATGATGGCTGAAATGAAAATTTAGTGAACAGGCTTTGAAAACCAGGAAGCAACACCATCATCTGTTGCAATTATGAGTATCTATAGATATGCCATGATGGGGCAATTTCAGGCTCTTTTAATATCTCGGTGACATGACATTTCATGCACGCCCAAGAGCTCAATCAGGAAAACATCTAGACCAGTCATGGCTAAACTTTTTGTCCTTGCGTGCCAAAATCGTGTGCGTTCCCACACCCACAATGCAATGTGTCGTGCCCCCTGTGCATGCACACATGAACCCCCCCCAGGGTCCCCCAGCATATGTGTGTGACCCCTCCCCCCGTGCCCCATTATGGGCCTAGAAGGCCTCCCTGAAGCCTCCTGAAACCAAAAATGGGACATGGGGGGGGGGAACTGCACCCCTTGCACTCCCCCACCCCCACATGTTTGTGTGTGACCCCCCTGCACCCCCATGCATGCATGTGTGTCTCCCGCGAGCACAGCAGAAACCCGAAATTCAGCTGGCTGGTGGGAGGTGCGCACGCATGCGCAGTAGAGCTTAGCTGGGCAATGCCTCATGTGCCTGCAGAGAGGGCTCTATGTGCCACCTGTGGCAAGCATGCCATAGGTTTGCCATCACGGTTCTAGACACTCCTGTGAAATTTCTAGCATACGGAACTGTTTTCCATGTGATACGTTTGACAGAACGAGGCGCATACATCAGAAGTATCTTCAGGTAATCCACATTGGCTTCTCCTGGCTGAACGGGAGGCAACACCGTCAATTTTGTTTCAGCGAAATAAGTGGCCAATGCTCAGATTTCAAATTGTAATGCGGGCGTTTGTTATTCTGCATAATGAAGAAGCTTAGCTAGAGAGGGAGAGACAAAGAGATGGATTTTATGTCATTGACATAAAAGCAGTTGGAAGATTCACAGGCAAGGGCTACTTTGAACTAATATATAGAGAGAAACAGCTGTGATCTGATAAACCCGATCCTTTAATGTAGAAATCTGGGAAGAAAGCCCATAGGAAGAACTCCCTAATAGTAAAGTTCTTGAGAATAAACATAGTTTGGATTTAGATTATAAACACAAACTTTAATAGAACTGCAAATTATCCAAGAAGTCATGGATAATTTCAAACTCAGGCAAGGTAGCACCTGATGTCCCTTTGAGGCTCTCTCACTTGGAAATATTTTCCTAATCCAATCTGGATCTCACCGGGACCAGAGCTTTCGTCTTCTTGGCTTTCCAATTTGTGCTGGAGCCAAACTTCAGGGAACTTCTCTCTCTGACAGAGTTTGTGCTTTGGGCTATTCTGCGTGGGGTATTTATATGGCGCCTGTTGTGTGTAGCTTTTTAGGTGTAGATTGGGGTGTTGATGGCTGGCTAATAAGTCTTTGGCTGTTGTTTCCTTGTGCTGCCAAACCCTCACCTCCTAAGTATTTGATAAACTGGGGGTAAATAACACCCCTGTTGATTGACGCGGGACCTGTTTCCCAGGTTTCAATCACTTCCCTGATTGTTTTTGTGCCTGCTCATCCAACAATCTTAGTAGCTGCCAAATTGAAGGTATGTGTCAGGGGCCTGCATTTATATTCCTTTTAGAATTTTGGCCTGCCACACTTTCTATTATTTCATTATGCTGTTTCTTTAAGTATAGTCAGTGGGAGGGGGGAATAGAAGGAGTAGAATTGTGGAATGTATTGTTTTTCATTCTTTACTAGAAGCCAAAGTCATCCTTTGTTTTCTGCACCAGTACACCTGACCGGAAGGGTTCTACCACAAAACCGCGGACGACAAAATCGCGGTCGACGAAAGCGCGTATGTGACGTCATCACAGCGCGACGGAAAAGATCGAAAAAGATCGAAAAATGTAAAAATAAAGCTAAAACCTTCCCCTAACCCCCCCAAACCTAACCCTAAACCTAACCCTAAACCTAACCCTAAACCTAACCCTAAACCTAACCCTAAACCTAACCCTAAACCTAACCCTAAACCTAACCCTTAACGTAACGAAAAACCTAACGCTAACCCTTAACCTAACGCTAAACGTAACGCTAATGCTCTAACCCTAACCCTAACCCTAACCCTTAACCTAACCCTAACCCTAACCCTTAACCTAACCCTTACCTTTATGTGAATCGGCTTGCTGTAATTTAATTTTTATTTCAATTTTTCGATCTTTTTCGTCGCGTTGTGATGACGTCACATACGCGATTTCGTCGACCACGCTTTTGTGGAACGTGCTTTTGACGGGTCACGGACCGGAAGAAGCTGGGCATGGATGCCAGCATGGAAGGAGAAGATTGGACCATGTGATGGGCTGTGGGTGTGGGGACAAGATCATGAACTTTTAACTGGGTGGAATTCTGATGTCATTTCCAGTATTGGGATTAACACAGATGTGCCCAAGATGTCTGTCTTATTAAATTGGAACAAAAAGGATCGTTTTGCCTTGGACTCTGATTTAATTCTGCATGATACTTGGAACGCTGACAGTATGTTCTTGTTTATTGCAATGTGAGGCTACCAATAAGCTTGGGTCTCCTTCTCTGACCGCTCACTTGTGTTCATGCCATCTGATATCAGTTTCCCCCCTGTCTATCCTACATAATCATAGGGATGTTTTCTTAATTAAAAAATTTTGGTATTCACTCTCCACATAAAATAGAGGGAATAGAGCCATGATGGTTGACCTATGGCACACATGCTGAAAGTAGCATGGAGAGCCATCTCTCCGGGCACGCCAGCCATGGAATTGCTCTTCCGGTTTGTGGTGCTCCTGCACATGCGTACCGGGGAGCTGCTCTTCCAATTTCTGGTGCTCCCCCACCCATGCACATGTGCTCCTGTTTCGGCACTCGGTGCTGAAAAGGTTTGCATCAGGTAAGAGAAGCCTGAGCCCCTCTTGTTTTATCTAAAACTGAATCACCTTGGCATACTTAAAAAATATTCAAAACAATGTTTATATGGATGCATACAGTCTTCATTTAGCCACTACTTCATTCAATTTGACAACATTCTGGTGCTTAGCAACTGGCATTGATGAAAAAGTAACTTTGAGACCGTTCTTTTTTTCATTTTTGATCTTTCCACGCTTGCAAAGGAAAGGAAAGCAGAAGTAAAATATAAGCCCAGGCACTATCATTTCCCATGGTGGTCAGTGAAGGAGGATTACCGGTGTACAAGGCATAAAACCAAGAATTAAGAAAGAACGGTTTATAAGGGGGAAATCTAGCATTTAAAAAACCTGTAACTGTTCACGGTGCTTTCCCTTCTAGATGAATCTGGTCAGGTACACAATAGTCCTCCTGAAATAGAAACATCTGTTTTATTTATCTTAATGACTTATGTATCAGCCCAACACAGTAGACCAGACTAAGAAACCATGCCACAGAAGACAGGAGTTGCTTTTTTGCAGCAATCAAAAACCCTGTTAAATCTGAATGTGGTCTCCCTTCCTTCCTTCACAGTTAGTGCTCAACTTACGATCTCAATTGGGGCCAGAATATCCATTGTGAAGCAAGGCGATTGTTAAGTAGAGTCATGGCTGATTCTATGATCTTTTTCGTCAGAGTTGTTAAGTGAATCATATAGTCGTTAAGCAGATCCAGCTTCCCCCCATTGACTTTGCTGGCTGGAAGGCTGCAGACGACAATCACATGATCTTGGGATGCTGCGCCCATCCTTAATGCACGCTGTTGCCAGGGGCCCAAATTTTGATTGCGTAACCCTGGAGGGCACTGCAACAGTGGTAATTATGAGTACCTGTTGTAAGTCACTTTTTCCGGGCTTCACATTGTTACTGAACAAATTGATGTAAGCCGAGAACTATCAGTATCTTTGTACGATGTGGGGAGAAGCTTTTCTGAGATGTTTACTCAAACTGATTTCTTGGCCCGGGCTCACGCCCCTCTTATCTGACAGCTGCCCTTAGTAGTGGCTGATCCTTCTGTCTTCAAGGCCATTACTCTGCATTATGTGGCTGGATGGATGCCAGATATTATGGATTGACAAAATACTTCCAGTCAACAATTAAAATGAGAGAGAGCAACAAAGGCACATCAACTTGTGCCTTGCATGAATTTGCCCGTTGTTTTCTCCATCAGCATCTGTCCTAATCTAAACCTAATAAAGCTATATAAGACCAAGACAACCGTTTCCCTTTTCTTTCCAAATGGATGAGTTTCTCCAGCTTAATAGAAAGTGATAACAATTCTCCTAATTCATTTTTCATTCAACATTATGAATTAAATTTAGTATACATTACGATCCTGCAGTTAGACTTTCAGCAGTAATCTCGCATTTAAAGTTTGTATTATAACTCCCTTGTCCGCAATTATTCTTTTTGGGGTATTTTTTTTTTGGTACACCAGCTGTTAACTCTCCGAGTGTGTATGTGTTTTTTAGATGGAATCGAACAGATAGACTCTATCTGTGTAATCTTTTCATGCGATTTCCCCCCTCTCCTGGAGCAATAACCATCTAAATGCCTTCCTGTTCTGACAACGTTAGATATAGCTGACAATTGAAAGCAAAGTTGCAAGAGATAGTTTGGGACTTGTATCCAAGTCCCTGAAAACTATGGGCTCATGGATGATTAGGAGCCGAGGTGGCGCAGTGGTTAGGGTGCAGTACTGCAGGCCACTTCAGCTGACTGTTATCTGCAGTTCAGCAGTTCAAATCTCACCGGCTGAAGGTTGACTCAGCCTTCCACCCTTCCGAGGTGGGTGAAATGAGGACCCGGATTGTTGGGGCAATATGCTGACTCTGTAAACCGCTTAGAGAGCCGAGATGGCGCAGTGGTTAAATGCAGCACTGCAGGCTACTTCAGCTGACTGCAGTTCTGTAGTTCAGCGGTTCTAATCTCACCGGCTCAAGGTTGACTCAGACTTCCAGCCTTCCGAGGTGGGTGAAATGAGGACCCGGATTGTTGTTGGGGGCGATATGCTGACTCTGTAAACCGCTTAGAGAGGGCTGAAAGCCCTATGAAGCGGTATATAAGTCTAACTGCTACTGCTATTGCTATGATTGCCCAGAGAAGGACAGGTGAAAGGAATAGGGCAGGATCCAAGACCTGAGGTTTAGTCTTCCAAGCTTTCAGACTCATGCCGTAGCTCGGGGAATTTCTCTCTGGTAGAGTGTGTGCTTTGTGCTATTCTCTGTGTGATACTTATATGATGCCTGGTTGTATATGGCTTTTCAGTTGCCAAGTGGGGTGTTGGTGGCTGGTTATTAAATCATTGGCTGTCATTTCCTTTGGCTGCCAAGCCCTCGCCCCCTAAGTGCTTGATAAGCTAGTGGTAAATCAGCACTCCTGTTGACTCACGGAGGGCCCATTTCCCAAGGCTTCAATCACTCCCCTGGCTGTTTTTGTCCCTGCTCATCCCACAATCTTATTAGCTGCAAAATTGAAGGTATGTCCCTGTTCATTGCAGTGTGAAGCGACCAATGAGTTTGGGTCTCCCTGTCTAACTACTTGCTTGTGTCCTTGGAGCCTTGTGGTTAACTTCCTCCCCAGCTGTCCAACATAATCACAGGGGCAATCCATCCAGGGGATCGGGTAGATTACATTGAAAGTAGCTCCCACCTCCAAGCAACCTTTGCAATGTATAATCTGTCCTGCTATGTCTTCATTCATGAGAAAAAAAGGAGTAGTAGCAGATAGGCACATCACCACTTCTAAAGTCACCTATCTGGTCACTACAGCACATGAGAGTTAAGGGAAAGCAGCAATGCTGCATGTGCCATGATGTCATTGTAGGGCCTGGAAGCCATATTTTGCATTAGGCCTTCAGGCCTGCCGCATTTAGTGGTGTGGGAAACTAGGAGGGGGAGGGGATTATATGGAGTATGGGAGATATATAGTCAAAATAACATTCCTTTATCCAAGAGTCAAGGACATCTTGCCCTGCACCTGGAGGGGTGTGACTGGGAGGCATCTCCAGTTGGGATAGTGCCTTATTGGATCATGTGATGGACATGTGGGGGCTGTGCAGGGACTTGAACTTCCATTTGGGTGGGGAAAAGCTTTCAGATTCGGGTTTTCCCAGATGTGCCGATATGACGTCTCTAATAAAATGGAACTTTGAGGAAACTCAAGCTTCGGAGTCTCCTTTCGTTAGGGGTGTTACTCTCGACTTGTATGGCTGTATGACTCTTGTGTATTTTAATTACGTGTATTGTGTTTGTGTCCCCTTTTCCCCTTCTGAGTTGTTCGCCGCCCTGAGTCCCTCCCGGAGAAGGGCGGCATACAAATAAACTAAATCTGAATCTGAATCTGAAACCTTGACATTAACTCGAATCCCATTTAAAAAAATCCAATCAGCTCCCCCAAACTCCAGGCTGCTGTCCAAGGTCCTGAGCCCTGAATCTCAACCCGAAACCGGGAGGCGCAAAAGCTCAGGGAAGATGGAGGAAGGCAAGAAAGCCACCGGCATTCATTGTGTAAATATAATGAATTGGGTAATTGGTGGAATGACATTATGAAGTATGTGACATGGTTACGGTTTTTACCAGATGCCTACACCGCAGCATCCTTTCTCACTTGCCTGCCTTGAATCCTCACGGTTGCAAATGTTTTATAATCTTTCAATAACCATCCTCTTCTTCTACAAGAAAATGGGTTCCATTCCAAAGGAAACTTGTTTATGGGGTGGGCAATAAAATCTATTTTATTTCTACAAACATGATCATGCAACGTATTGCGTAAGAGAGGAAACCATACATGCTATACTTAATCAAAGCATGAATTTATTTCATTAATCAGGTTTATATAGCTGCCCATCTCAGGGAAAGTGACTCGGGCCAGTGGACCACAATTCAGTAAAACAGAAAATAAAACAATCATTACCTAAAACCATTATATAATTATCGAAAGAACGTTAAAAATTACAGAACCTCTCTCCTTTTATGCAGCGAACTCACTCCCCTCCCCCTTTAATGAATCATAAATGTGGAAGCATTTTTAGAAATGCAGCATTACAGCCCCCTCCTGAATCATTAATCAAGGATCTAAAATTATATAGCTGCATCACTGCATGGTTGTTTATTATTCATTAACACTCTACTCACATAATTAGACCTTTTATGTTGCACAGTGCAAATATCTGACTATCTGTTCTGCAAGAATCCACAACTATGACATGCCTTCTACAAAGTGCCCATGAGAGCATGTCCAACAAGTGTTTGCATTGATCCAAAATATAGGAATAACTCCAAAGAAGCAGGTTTGGTGTCTTGATTAAGGCACCAGGCTAGAGACAAGAAGATTGTGAGTTGTAGGCAGAAAGCCAGATGGGTCACCTTGGGCCAGTCACTTTACTCAGTCCAAGGAAGAAGGCAATGGAGACCCACTTCCCCAAAAATGCTGCCAAGGAAACTGAACAAGGCTGTTAACAGGAGAGACGCAGCTGACATTCAGGCACAACTTTCTTTTGGGAGTTACATGCTAACTCTGGTAAGTTACTGCAGTCCATGACTTACTACAGTCCACCACTTACTACAGTTCATTTAGCGACTCTTCAAACTTACAACGCCACTGGAAAAAAAAAGATTTATGGCCAATTTTCACACATACGACCATTGTAGCATGGTCACGCGGTTAAAATTAGGATGCCAGGCTTCATATTTATGATGGTTGCAGTGTCCTGGGGTCATGTGATTCCCCTTTTGTGGTCTTTTGACAACTCGATGGGGAAACCAGATTTGCTTAACAACCCTGTTACTAATTTAACAACTTCAGTCATTCACTTCAGAGCGGTGGCAAGAAAGTTCGTAAAACGGGGCAAAATTAACTTAACCACTGTCTCACTTAGCAACGGAAATTTGGGGCTCATTTGTGGTCATAGGTTGAGGACGACCTCCACTTGATAAATGGTTGACCATCTACATTCTTGTTTCTGCGTGCAGTATTCCTAGTTTTCAGGATTTTTTTGTTTTTAGCTTCATCCAGATTGTCAGAAAATCAGTTCAACTAGGAAATCTTCCCCATAACCCAAGACGTTTCCAAAGCTCAGACCTGGATTTGTCACACTGAATCATCCACTGAAAAGGAAACAGTGTTGGAAGAATGCTGAGTTTAGTCCTTCATATCAAGCATGGCAGAGGTGGGTTCCTACCAGTTCGCACCTATTCGGTAGAACCGGTTCGTCAAATCTACCAAACCAGTTAGAAGAGGTTCCACCAGTGGACCCGGAAAGCAGGCCACACCTACAGAAGAGGTTCCAAAAATTTTTGAAACCCACCACTGGTCCTTGGATATGATTATTCTACACTATCATGCTCGTATTTCTAAAACTCAGTGCCTCTGTGAAAGGTAAGGATGACTACTGCGTTTGTGGTGCAATCAGAACATTGCGTGTGTTGAAGTTGTTTTGACGCAAACCAAAGATGCCTTTTCAAAAACAAGTTTACATCCTATTCTTATGCATGCCAGTGCTGTGTAGGAGGTAATTTAAGGTGGTTCTGACAAGTGTCGTCGCATCTTCATATCTGGTCACATGGGCGGCAAGCCACTCCCATCCGGTCACATGGGTGGCAAGCCAATCCCACAAAGGAGGCCACACCCATAGAGTACGTTCGAACAATTTTTGAAACCCACCACTGAAGCATGGGGACGCAATGGCTCAGTGCCTAAGACCCTGAACTTGTTGATCAGCATGGTCAGCAGTTTGGTGGTTCGAATCCCTAGCGCTGCATAATGGAGTGAGCTCCCGTTACTTGTCCCAGCTTTTGCCAATCGAGCAATTCGAAACCATGTAAAAATGCAAGTAGAAAAACGGGGACCACCTTTGGTGGGAAGGTAACAATGTTCAATGCACCTTCGGCGTTTAGTCATGCCAGCCACATGACTATGGAGACGTCCTCAGACAGTGCTGGCTCTTCGGCTTTGAAACGCCCCCTAGAGTCGGGAACGCCTAGTACATATGTACGAGGGGAGTCTTTATCTTATCAAGCATTTAATACTTTCCTTTTCCATTCTGGTTTTCAGCCATGGTGGTTGAGACTCTGCATGGCTCTTTTCTTCCTTAGTCCTGTTCCTTCACAGCCTTGAAGATTTGTGCGTCACTCAAAGGAGTTTTCCTGGTGGTCCAAATCATCTTTGCAACCTGGTCCAGCTGTTCATGTGAAGCATCGTTTAGAAGCAGGTCATGCACGGCTGGCCAGAGATATTTTGTTGCCAAAGGCAAAAGCAGAAACTGGTATCTCAGCAGCCAAGGTGC
Source organism: Thamnophis elegans (assembly GCF_009769535.1). Taxonomy (NCBI): domain Eukaryota; kingdom Metazoa; phylum Chordata; class Lepidosauria; order Squamata; family Natricidae; genus Thamnophis; species Thamnophis elegans. Next base: position 47,775,697 of record NC_045555.1, on the reverse strand, counting down.
AAAATCATATTCATACGAATATTTCTCCCAGAGAAAGCAATGTGGTCCATTCTTCCTGTTGTGGCCCGCCAGCAGCAGATTCAGATAGTGAGGAGGGTTGGGGAGGAACATGGGCCAGTCCTGGAGTCTGGGGAAGACTCTGATGAGGGCTCTGTGTCGGAGGCAGAGAGGGGGCCAGAGCCGTATGCCAGTTATCAGCTGCCTTCAGAGTCAGACATCAGTGAGGCAGATGAACAGCTGGAGCCTGTTCTTGGTGTGCGCATGTGCAGAGTTGCCAGACGAAGGGAACAGCTAAAGAACAGGGGTTGACTTGGCCATAGGTGGATGATTTCCCAGAAGAAATAAAAAAGGAGCGAAAGGGGAGTGGAGTTTGCAGGAGACCATCAGTCACTTAACCAAACTACTGCTAGTTTCTTAAAACTTCTTTTTAATTACTGTAAATTTCACATATATTTTACTTTGTGTGCATGTTCTGTCCTGTCGTTTTGCTTCATTACTCATCAGCTCGAACTGCCACAAGAGAGGAAGGGGTTCTGTCTTTGATTCTCCCTGGTCATGAACGGTGACCTCACAATTGGCTGAGTTATGCGCGCCATTCATGTGCAGCACCAGGGCCAGGTGGGGATCAGATGGAAAATTTGACGGAGGAATATATTAAAGTTTCCATCCATTTGTTTTAAAATAGCTGCCGACTAATAGCAAAAGATGCCGTGTAGAAATGGCAGTCTCCAGTGCGAGAATATGTGTTGCGGCATTCATTAGCACATCATTAAGCAGGATTCCTATAAGTTAGAATACAAATGGGCAGTGCGCGAGCATTTCGGTTCCCCTCCCGCCTCCCAGCTACTTTGCATTTATATAAACTGTTTTTGTTTTGTTTGTTTTGTACAGAAAAAAAAAGGTGAATTTAATTTGCTCGGAGAAAGATTTTTTGTGTCCCCAACCCAGATGCTAATTTCAAAACAAATCAAACTTGGAGAATAATCTGCCTGTTTGCATGGCGTTAACTCCTGGGTATTGCTAGCAATAGAGCTGTGGCATAGCTTCTTCGCAGCTCCTCGATGGTTTGCCAGTGATCTGAAAGCAAGAGCGATGGCTGTTTCCCTCCCACCTCCAAGCTAGTTTGCATTTATATAAACTGTTTCTGTTTGTTTTATACAGGGAAAAGGGTGATTTTAATTTGTCAGGGGAGAAAGATCGTGTGTTTCCCCAACTCAGAGGCTAATTTCAAATCACACTTTGAGAACAATCTGTTTACTTGACTTCAACCGTACTACAAGCAGCCCTTGACTTACAACCTGAATTGAGCCCAGCATTTCTGTTGCTAAGCGAGACATTTGTTAAACGGGTTTTGTCCCATTTTACAATTGTTAAGTGAACCACTGAAGTTGCTAAGTTAGTAACGTAGTTGTAAAGTTTAATCTGGCTTCCAGATTCACTTTAAACAGATTGTAAACAGACACATCTCAATTAACGGAGGTCAAAGGCATTGCTTAGCACAACGTTAGTATAATTTTTCAGTTACTTTGTGAGATAGCATTCATTTTAGTTCAATAGGTAGAATCAAATACTTTAGGGATGTCAGGACAACCTAAGAGTCAATTAATCTTTAGTTTGAAACTATAACACGAGCTTTCTTTGTTTTAGCAGTGACAAAATATCACCAGCCCTTTTTTGACCTGCATGTAGTTGACCCACATTAATAACTTTAGCAACACAATGAGGTGGATTGCTTAATTTTATTGGCTAATAGAGCTGCTGTAATCTTGTAACTTGCACAAGAAGTTTGATATTACACGTTAGCAAAATTTGGTTAATTATTTACGGTTTGTTTAGTTAATCCAATGTTTCTGACCATCTTATCAACCAAGAAAATCTGGGTAGCAAACAAAATAAAATCAAAGGATTGAATTCTGTTTAATTTCATTAAAACTTCCCCCCTCCCCCCCAAAAAACCCTCAACTAAAATATCAATATCAATAGCGCTTGGTCTTGTGTACCACTTCACGGTGCTTTATACAGCCCTCTCTAAGTGGTTTACAGAGTCAACATATTGCCCCATTTTACTGACTTTGGAAGGATGGAAGGTTGAGTCAACCTTGAGCCAATCAGGACTGAACTCCTGGCAGTGATCTGAATTAGCCTGTAATACTGCATTCTAACCAGTGTCCCACCATGGCTCCATATTAACATTAAAACTATATCAAGGCTACTAATCACCTACATCCAAATCAGAAGTGGTATTCAGCAGGTTTTTACCAGTTCCGGAGAACCGGTAACCGAAATTTTGAGTAGTTCGGAGAACCGGTAAATACCACCTCTGACTGGTCCTGCCCCCATCTATTCTCTGCCTCCCGAGTCCCAGTTGATTGGGAGGAAATTGGGATTTTGCAGTAACCTCTTCCTGGAGTGGGGAGGAGATGAAGATGTTACGGTCTTCTTCCCCTGCCATGCCCACCAAGCCACGCCCACAGAACTGGTAGTAAACATTTTTGAATCTCACCACTGATCCAAATCAGATGCACCACAACTAATATATTTGTCCCTATATTGGAAAACATAAAAGTACAACAATAGAAGCCAATCACAGAAGGAGAACTTCCCAAGATGCAAGCTGGTTTTAAAAGAAAAAGAGGTAATCAGGTTGCAGATGTTTAATGGATCGTGGATATGAATTTCAAAAGAATACATATTTATGTTTTATCAGCTGTTGCAAAACCTCTGATTGTGTTGAACATAAAAAAAAAATTATGGTAGTATCCAGAAGAAATGGGTGTTCCAAAGCTCTGTTTCAAGTAATAAAATCAACGTGTAACAAGCAAAAATCCACTGTCAGAGGAATTTATGGAAACACAGACGGATTCAAGATCAAAAGAGCTATGGCAGGACTGTATTCTATCTCATTCCTATTTGATTCATATAGAAAGGCAGCTTTGAGGAACTTTAACTTAAATCAGTTTGAAATTGAAAAAATAAAATAAAACAGTGGCCGAAACCTTAACAATTGTGAGATATATTGATGGCACCACTTCACTGGTAGAGAAAGGAAGAGGCTATCAAATAACATATCCTAAAATCAAGGCGGAAAATGAAAAAAGTTGGATGTATCTAAACATCAGGAAGACTAAAAGTAATGACAACAGCTGGAAATGGCAATTTCAAGATAAAAATCAACAATGAATAATTGACTCAATCCGGGATTTTCTTTTCTATGGTTCCAGAAGTCACTGAACAAGAAGCATTGGACCTGAAATTAAACACAGACAATCATTTGAGTGCACTGCAATGACCAGAATGAAAAAGATCCGGAACAATGAAAAATGTTAGTCTTTCTACCAAGTGCAAAATAATAAATGCTATTGCATTTCCTATAACTATCTCTGGTTGTGAAAGCTGAAAATGTACGGAGAGATTTCTTTGAAATATGGATTTGGAGACGGCTTCTGTGCCTACTTTGGACAGCAAAAATAATGAACACGGAGATATTAGATCACATTAAGCTAGATATATTACTGGAAGCTAAGAACATCAAGCTAAACTTGCCTTATTTTCATCATGTTATGCATTCAAATTTCTCTAAAAAACACCCCAGTAGTGCAAATAACGATTGGAGATATTACAAAACAAGAATCAGCAGTGAGCATGGTGAATAGATGCCATCAAGCAAGACACTGGCTTAAAATTAGAAGCAAGAAATAAAGTTGTGAAAGATCGAGGAGGATGGAGAGAACTAATCCACAAAGCCTCTGAAAATAGGTGTGACTAAACAAATAGAAGAGAAAAGTTCCCCCAGGTAAATTGCTGTTATTATGAAGGAACCTTGCAGCTGTTATGAAGATTTCTCATTTTTCTGCTATATTTAGAAGGATTAGGGAAGATCATGATTTAAGGATACGGTCATCAATTTTTGATTTAACTGTGTTACTATTTTCTGTTTGCCTCCCAGCAGGTTTTGGGAGTAGGGTAGAAACAGCAGAATGTTTAGCAACACCCAGGGTGGATCATTTGATACGCTCGTCTCTATACGACAAAATTATTTTCAACAGCAATCATGAAATGAATTATGAAATGAAATGAATTATGAAATGAAACAAATTAATAATTGCCAGGAAAAAAAAAAGAATTGAGACCAGGAACATTTTCATGTATTGAACCACTTTACATATAATTATGCCAGTAAAAAAATCCTCTATCTGCAGCCTGTGCAGTAGATGGTGAGAACAAACCCCCTTTTAACAGTCACTCCTGTACTGATACTTCCCCACCCAAATACCATGCCTCCCCCTCACCGTTTCAATGGCAGCCGAAAGCAAGCAGCAAAACAGAGGCTGACAGGTGTCCTCAATGCCTAAATGGGGAAAGACAGGAACTCGGTCTCTCTGCTTTTATTTCAGCACCTTTAATCCATATACCAAACTAGCCCATTACTTTTCATTGTACTATATTACGGCTACATTACTAATCAATCACATGAGGATTTTTCTGAAAGTTAACAAAATGTCAGCAGTCCGACTAGTGAACCCTCAAAAATTAGGCACTCTCAGTAACTTTGTAAACGCAAAAGCATAACTTTTTATTGGATACACCATATCAGTACTGAAGAATCAAAACCAACTCTGGCTTTTCCCCCCACACCAACCTTCTATAGTTAAACAATAGCTTCTCCTTCTTCCCACTTCTAGTTGACCATATTGCCTACTTATGAATTGTCCTTTTGTTTTGAGAATAGTTCCCTTCTTTGTAAGACACCTGCATCCATGACCTTGATGGAGCCTTGGCTCTCACGATGTGTTTCTGGAGCATCTGAATTCTTTCTGTTTCTTTAAGTATAGTCAATGGGAGGGGGGATTAGAAGGAGTAGGATTTGGAATGTATTGTTTTTCATTCTTTGCTAGAAGTCAAGGTCATCCTTTGTCTCCGCACTTTCACACCTGACCTGAAGAAGCTGGGCATGGACGCCAGCATGGAAGGAGAAGATTGGACCATGTGAATGGATTTGTGGGTGTGGGGACAAGATCATGAGCTTTTAACTGGGTGGGATTCTGATGTAACTTCCAGAGTTGGGATCCCCACAGCTATGTGCCAACATGCCTGCTTTATTAAATTGGAACTTTAAGCATAGTTTTGCCTTCGATTCTGATTTGATTCTACATGGTATTTGGAATGCTGACACCTTGACGCACAATCTCAAAAGTTATGGGTTTGGCGAGACTATGAATGTGATTTCAGGAGGCACTTTCAATCAACTCACTGCGATTATAGGATTTTAGTGGAATTTTTTCCTCTCGGATTCCACCATACTGTGGAATGACACTTGGGCAAGACTTGAAGAATCTTTTATCTACTTAGCCAACGGAAAGAGCTATCCAACCAGATCAAAGAAAACCTCATGATCATTCTACCATTCTGCTTTTCCTCATCACACGGACCTCCTTTGCACAGTAGTGCGAAACTCAAGGTGAAAGGAAGATTCAATCAACTTTTAAAACCATACACAGACACCCAACATCCATTGATCACCAGCCAATATAGATTTCAACAAAATAAGGAAGTTTTTTTTTTTCAAGAAAGAAACCCTGAAACTGCTAGTATAGAGCAGAGATTTCTGTAATAAGGAACGAAGTGCTGTCTTAGTCAAACATTATACTCTGGAGACAAATGAAATGCGAATAGCTAATACTCTTCCCAAGTTAAGAAAATTAAACTTCCCAAGCTGAGGGTTTTCTGCATGGTCTGTTCAGAGAAAAATAGCTTCTTATTTATATTATTTATTAACCATATTTTTATCTCACTTCTGACCAAGCACACTGTTTATTTCCCCGAGGGCATTTTATACCATTCTTTTTTTGGGGGGGAATAACAAGAACATCTACCTTAGCAAGCAAATATAATGAAAAACAGAGCAGAACTGCTACAGAATGAAAAAAAGGGGTTTTGTGCCTCTAATGTGCTGCTCAGCAAATGGAAAGGTAAAATTAGAGAAGCTTCCAATCAAGGCTTTTATGGAGTAATTGTCCCATCTCATCTGCATATTTTTGGTGATTACGCAGATTGTATTGGGCCTCGGCTGGCTTTTTTTTTTTTAATTTGCCTTTCAGTTTCTACCTTTCTTTGCTAGTTCACTGCTCAGAGTTTCCTGGGATAGAACTACAGCCTTCGGTATTAAAAAAAAACAAAACAGGAGGAAAACTTTGTCATCTGAGATGGGGTTTTTTTGTGTGTGTGTTCTCACTACTTTGTTTAGTTTTTATTTTATTTTATGAAAAACAACTGACGGCAGCAGCAGAGGGAGGGCCCTTTGATTAATGTTTTTCGTAACTAGGAGTTTCTTTGATTAATGTTTACAGTTCTTAAAGTAACAAAGCAAGCTATGAATGGGAATGTACAGCCTGATAAGAACTGGTTCAAACCTGCCAAAGGAAGCTGACTTGAACCTTAGTGAGTTGCAAACTTATTAGAATGGAAAAACCACACCTTCTGAATATTTAGATAAGCATTAAGATCATACTAAGAAATTATGGAATGTTATACATGTTGCATTTCAAGGCTACGTAGCATATGCACTAGCAATAGCAGTTAGCAGTTAGACTTATCTACCGCTTCATAGGGCTTTCAGCCCTCTCTAAGCGGTTTACAGAGTCAGCATATCGCCCCCAACAACAATCCGGGTCCTCATTTCACCCACCTCGGAAGGATGGAAGGCTGAGTCAACCTTGAGCCGGTGAGATTTGAACAGCCAAACTGCAGATAACAGTCAGCTGAAGTGGTCTGCAGTACTGCACCCTAACCACTGATAAGATAGATAGATAGATAGATAGTTAAGAGATATGGATGGATAGATAGATAGATAGATAGATAGATAGATAGATAGATAGATAGACAGACAGACAGACAGACAGACAGACAGACAGACAGACGGATAGAGATATAGAGATAGATAGATAGATAGATAGATAGATAGATAGATAGATAATAGATAGATAGATGATAGATAGATAGATAGATAGATAGATAGATAGATAGATAGATAGATAGACAGACAGAGACAGACAGACAGACAGACAGACAGACGGATAGAGATATAGAGATAGATAGATAGATAGATAGATAGATAGATAGATAGATAGATAGATAGATAGATAGATAGATAGATAGATGATAGATAGATAGATAGCAATAGCAGTTAGCAGTTAGACTTATCTACCGCTTCATAGGGCTTTCAGCCCTCTCTAAGCGGTTTACAGAGTCAGCATATCGCCCCCAACAACAATCCAGGTCCTCATTTTACCCACTTCGGAAGGATGGAAGGCTGAGTCAACCTTGAGCCGGTGAGATTTGAACAGCCGAACTGCAGAACTGCAGTCAGCTGAAGTAGCCTGCAGTGCTGCATTTAACCACTGCGCCACCTCGGCTCTACATCAGAGATGTGTCAAATAGAATAAAATTAGAATAGAATAACAGAGTTGGAAGGGACCTTGGAGATCTTCTACTCCAAGGCAGCCAGGAAACCCTATACCATTTCAGACAAATCGTTGTCCAATGTCTTCTTAAAAATTTCCATTGTAGGAGAATTCACAACTTCTATAGGCAAGTTGTTCCACTGGAACAACTTGCCTGTAGAGGTAGTAGCTGTAGGACAGGAGGAAAATAGTCCATTTGTGGTGACAGCGATGCTCGGGTAGGCTGGTCCCCAGCCAACAGGCGGTTTATGGTCCGTGATGATCTCAAAATCACGGTCATACAAGTACTCATGGAACCGTTTTACGCCAACTACTGCAGCCAGAACCTCACGGTCCAGTTGGCTGTAGTTCCGCTCGGCAGCTGACAGGGTCCTTGAGTAGTAGGTGATAGGCACCTCGGTTCCATTGGACCTGCGACGGCTGAGGATGCCAAATGGGGAGGCGCCACAAGTCAGCGCAAGTGGCCGAGTCTGGTTGTACTGGACAAGGAATGTGTGTGCTGACTGCAGTCTTTTTACCGCTGCAAAGGTGGCAGCTTCAGCTCTTCCCCAGGTCCAATTTGCCTTCTTGCTGAGGAGCGATGCGAGGGCTTTCTGTTTGAGAAAGTCGCTGTAGAAGTTAAGGCGTCTGAGGAATGCCTGTAACTCGGTCTGATTGTGAGGTGTAGGGGCATCCTGGATGGCCTTAATTTTTTTGTTTGTGGGGCAGGGGTGGGTTTCAACCGGTTCACGGCGGTCCCCGCGAACCAGTTGGTCTGCGAACCCGGAAGTAAGTAACTTCCGGGAACGACGAAGGGCCCACCCGCCTGCCCGCGTTCCTTACCCGGTTTTGACGAGTTCTGCGCTTCCACGCATGCGCAGGACGCATACAGCACCTGCACGATCCTCCAGGAGCAGCTGGAGCATCGCACAGACGCTAGTACGCATGCGTGCACTGCGCGCGTGCACGAGGACGACGCCGCCGGCCCCGTTCCAACCGAACCAGTTGGAACGGGGCGAGAAACCCACCCCTGTTGTGGGGTGACATTCTTCATATGTTTTAGTCTCCAGTCCCCTAATCCTCTTGGTTGCTCTTCTCTGCACTCTTTCTAGAGTTTCCACATCTTTTCTACATCGTGGCAACCAAAACTGGATGCAGCATTTCAAGTGTGGTTTTTAACCAAAGCATTGTAAAACATCATTAACACGTGATCTTGATTCTATCTCTCATTTAATGCAGCCTAGGAGTGAGTTGGCTTTTTAGTTTTGGAAGCTGCAGCACACTGCTGGCTCATATTTAAGTGATTATCCACTAGGACCCCAAAATCCTTCTCACAGTTACTACTATTGAGGCAGGCACATCCTCTTGATGTGACACACCTAAAAACCTACTTGGCAAAACATGTGAGAAAAATGAGGGATGGAGAGAAAATAAAAATCCCACAGAGAAAAGGATTTGCAAAAGGAGATTTAACACATAATATTGAGAGCACATGGAGTAAGATAAGACTTTAACAGGAGGTCATAGCCTGGATCTGTTTAATGCTGTATCTCAGTTTCCACGTTGAATATTCTTCCATTCCCGATATCGTGAGGTTATGATGTAGATTGCCTAAAATATCCATTCTTGGGATTTTCAATACTGCTTGGGAAAGTGTCAAAAGTTGTAATTTTGTCCAGCAGCAGAATTAACAAAATTGTCAACCACTTAACACATGACTCAAAATAGATATTGGGCTAAACTTTGTGGATTATATGGAATGAGGAAAATATAAGGATTTTGAGGACAAAAACTTGCCAAAGTATATTTGCACAACTTTTTTTTTATTTAAATAGGCTTGGGTTTAATACGATTTTCAGTAAAATATCCAGAAGTTCTTCAAAATGATTAACCTACCAGTGTGATGCTTTACCACCAAGTATTCAGAACACATAACACAACAATAGTAATTGGGTACATGAGACTCAAAATCCTTGGTATGATACAGCAGAGGCAAAACAGAGAGTTTGGGGACACACTAAAGATTAACCTAGAAAGTTATCCTCTACTAAATCAGCTCATTAGTTTATCTAGCCCAGTATTGTCATTACTGAATGGCAGAGACACTATTACATTTCAAGCAATTCCACCATTTCCACAGGGAGACGTTGGCAGCTGAATCTGGGAGCTAAGGATATGATCTTCCCAAAGGCATCAGATTTCATGAGCTATGGCTCACTGTATTAGGCGCAAACAGAGAAACTTTTTCAACTTTGGGTATCGTTCACGAAGTCTGACTTACCAATAGGAATTTCCTGCTTTCACATTGATCCACTGACCAGATGGAGAATTCATCACTGGGGATTATGGGGACATCCTGAGTTACAGGCAAGCAAATTGTACTCCCATTAACACCTATATTGTTCAATGGGTTCTTTTTTCTTTCTTAAGCTTTGTCGGTTAATGTACGGTGCTCAAATGTAATTTGCAAGAAATAAGATAGAGATATTTTTTTTGAATTTTGATGCAGTTAGTCCTCAACTTATAATACTTCATTTAGTCACTGTTCGGAGTTACAACAGTATTTGAAAAAAAGTGCCATAACCTTTTTCACACTTATGACCGTTGCAGCATAGAGTGGTGCAGTGGCCTAGAGGTGGAGCTCTCGCCTGACAATCAGGAGGCTCTGAGTTCGATCCTACGTAGAGGCAGATATTTCCCTCTCTGGATGTATTTGTTGAAGAAAACTCCACATTGGTGACAGGAAGGGCATCCGGCCAGTAAACACTCAGCTCCCAGAATCCACCCCGCAAGGGATTATTAAAAGAATATGATGATGATGACTGTTGCAGAATCCCTATAGTAATGTACTTTACATTTGGATGCTTCGCAGCTGTTTCATATTTATGACAATCACAATGTCCCAGGGTCATGTGATCCCCTTTTGCGACCTTCTGATAAGCAAAGTCAATGGGGACGCCAGATTCACTTAACAACTGAGCTACTAACTTAACAGTTGCAGTGATTCCCTTAGTGAATGTGGCAAGAAAAGTTGTAAAATGGGCAAAACTCACTTAATAAACTTCTCGCTTAGCAACATAAGTTTTGGGTTCAATCGTGGCCATAGGTTGATGTTCTGTCCCCCCTTCTTCGCTCGTTCAAAGCCAACAGGCAAACAGACTTAAAAGGAAATAACTTTATCAGGCCTTGGCTCAGACTGGCTGTGAGCCCAAAATAAACATAAATAAAGTCTCTGGCAAGAAGATAACAGAATGCAAAAACAAAGATCTCTTACAAAGCAAATCACTTCTCCAAGTGTCTCTTTGAATCAGGGTTACAGAAAGCAAATCACTTATCCAAGTGTCTCTCACAAACAAACCACGACCGATGAACGATGAACGTTGACTTCTGCAACCAGGGCGTAGCACCATCCGTCCTTTTATCTCCAGAAGACGACACTAACGAGCCTCAGCTGCATTGTTAATCCTGCATCCCGACTCAACTCACAGCAAATTTCTGCTGAGTCACAACAGGTTGAGGACTACCTATGCCTCTTTCAGGGGACCATTGGCTTTGAAAATGGATTTTCTCGAATGTTATCTGGTTGTCACTGAACAGAGATCTATTGGGGTGGTGGTGGTGGAATGTAGTACTGTAGTTTTAATTCATCAAAGATCCTCTTCTAAAGCCCAGTAGTTGTGATGGCAGTTTTGTATTGAAACAAGCATTCAGTCAGGATTATTTATTAAGGTATTTGATTGAACCAAACTCGAAAGGGACGGCGGAAAGGCGCTCCTTAAGACACAACGCTTTACCGACAATTTTCATGGATTTCAGATAGTCACACCACCCAAGTGAAATACCAGCTTAGTCAAATGCCGGATTAAAAACACTGACGTTTAACACATCGCGTCTGTATGATTTCTGCCTCTTTCATTACTCAACTGGCATATAAAAGCTGAGTATAAATAACACATTTTTTTTGCATCTTTCAATTCCCAAACTGCACACTTGACTGGCGCCATCTTTTATCAATACCCAATTCAAACTCTTTGGAGGGAAACTCCTGAAGATACCTTATCTAGATTTCGGATAGAAGCTGTCAGCTGCAAACACCAGGCATTTCCAATCCACCTATCCAGAGATGGAAGGGAGGAGGGGGAAAAGGTGATTTTTAACAGCAGTGCGCCACAGGAATATAAATAAATCATATTGCTTGTTAATGGGCTTTTTTCCCCCCTACCTCAGTGTTATGAAATATTACTGATACATACAATCTCCAGACCTTGTACTATCGAGTGATATGTGTCAGGAATAATGTAAATTGTTCATGATTATATTATAAGAGCTGAGTCCACAGCAGAAAGGAAAGAGAGGAAAAGGAAGGATTAAAAACATCACATTTCCCCCCAAAAAACCATTATTTGCAATGTTATTTTTTGCATATTAATATTCCATTTAAAGATTTAATGCTGAATGATTCTTAATTGCAATATGTGATAGCTCATTTTGGCATGTGATATGTGACAGTGCTTGATAGTTAGCTGAAAAAAAAAAGGTTTATTAGTTGATGGTTTATTGTGGTTGACAAGCAGTTCCTATTCTATATTTGATTGTATTTGACTGCTGGCGTATTACCATTTGCTAGTATTTGACAGCTGATATGCGATGCTATTTAGTAATTAGGAATACATTACAAATTAAATGCATTAATGATTTGATAGGACTGTACGCACTTCAAAAATTATCTGGAAGAAGTGTTTTGATCTTTCCATGAAGACGGGACCTCTCTGTTGTGTTTTAATGCAGAGTCTTTTTCAGATTTTCATGCAAGCCAAAACCTACCATTTTTTCCAGTCTTGCCCAGAAAAGAATATAGAATAGAATATACTTTATTTGTATGCCGCCCTTTTCCCCAGAAAGACTGAAAAAAAATTAAGCTGCTTGAATGAAGGAAGGTATTTTGCTCACACAAAGACCAAAGCACTTTTAAATCATTTTCAAAGCGTGCCCAGGTTTATCGTTTGATATTTAACTCTATTTACAATCAATTGTTCATAATACTTCAGCCTTGACGTTAAAACATATGGGAGGTTTGGGTGGAGGGAGGAGCCGGAGTCACGATGACACGACGTGCGATCTCAATGCTCTGAGATCGCAGTTGACATTTTTGCCTCTGGGTGGTCCAAATGGGCCTAAACCATCCTGTAGAGATGGTGAACAGGAAGAATACATCTTGCTGATTACAGGGACATCACAAAGTCCCTGATTGATCCAAGAGAAGCTCTTCAAGCCGGTAACAAAAAATCCAGTCAAATGGCTGATAAAGTTGGGGTGGCTCCAAAATGGAAGGCTGTGGAAAGAGAAAGTGTTTTCAGCTGGTGAGGAATTTTTACTGTTTTAAAAGTGACTGCCTATAAAAAAACCTTAAAATTAATTTAAATTGGAGAACAGAAGAAATAAGTGGCGGAATTAAATTTGGACTGGTTTTGAACAGTGGGTTATCTTACTTTTAAAATGCTATTTTTACAGATGGAATTCATGCAAGCCTTTTAAAACGAACGGATTAAGTTTCCTTCTATTTTTTTTCTTTTAAATCTGCAAAAGATATTCTCAGAAATACAGAAATTATCAAATACAAGTGAGAGGATAGAGAAGAAGTTGGATTACTTAGTGCATCTAACAGTAAAATATGATGGAGAAGTTGAAGATGTTCATCAAATGGAAAAAGTGGCGGATAAAATCCAAAAAAACGAAGAGGACAATGAATATAAAGAAGTTAAAATTGCTGATATTTATGTGATTGGTTTGTTTTTGAAAATGGAAAGAGTGGAATACTGAAAGAGGAATTAAATGGAGGGGAAACCTACCCCAGATGGGAAGATACAGAAGAGGAAAAAATAAAAGAATTTATGGATTTAAAGAGAGAAATCTTATTAGCAATAGTTTTGATAACACCACCAACAATCAAAGATAAGCAGATCAAGGAAACAGAACAAGGGCATCAAAATTACATGAGAGATCTTATAAGCAAAGAGTTGCTAAGAGGAGTCCATACAAAGCTGATTAAGGAGATGATTAGAGGACTGACGCCACAAATGGCAGAAGATATGACACTGTTTTGTTATTGGAAAGATACGGGTTGATAGATGGAAGAGTATAATTTAAACTAGCTAAACTTAGCGAACTTTAGTGATAATAGATATAGTTAAATAAATAATTGATAATGATAATAATGTATACAATTTGTAGTGTTATGATAAGTAATAACTAGATATGAATATTGAATGGTACTCATGAAAGGAAGATTAGAAATCCTTTTGGATTATATATAAAGGTTAATAATAAAAAAAAGAATTAAGTTAGATTCAGTTAAGTCTTGATTACTAGGGGGGAAATGATATGATGCAGGATATAGTCAAATAAAGGAGGGATAATGATAACAACATATCTATATGTATGGGTACAATATAAGGAAATGAGATGTAAATTGTAAACAGTGATTTGGAAAGAAGGATAGAAAACTTTGTTATTAAATATTATGGATGTTTAGCTAGAATAGGACTTAAGGATTTAGTGTCATTGGAGGATTTTAGAAATAGTAAATGAAATGCCAGTATGTGGTTATGTATTAAACCTTGGTATATTTTATGATGAGGGACATTTAAACAACTATAGTCAAGTGAAAATGGAGGTATGATGATGGTAATATGTATAAATATATCTGAGTTAAAATACTTGAGTTAATATGAATTATGCTTGATGACTGTGGAAGAGATGCATGAAAACCTTTTGTAACCAACTGATACACTTTCTACAGTAAGTAAAAAAGGGAAGATTTTATGTGTTGTGTTTGTTTTGAAAATTAAAAATAAAAAAAACTTTAAAAAACATATGGGAGGTTTAATATTTATATTTTTGAACTAAAATCCATGTAAATATTGTCTCGGCTTCTCTTCTGATTATTTTTGTTTTCTTTTGTTTTGCATAGCATGAGTTTGTTGGTAAGAAGTATTCTATTTCTTTGCTATATCTTATGTGATACCATTACTATACCTATTAAGCATACAAATATATAGCGGTCAAATGCCTGGAATATTGAGAGAAATAGGAATGTACAGTATGTGTTAGTCAAATCTCTAGTACCACCTTCAAGTTGTCAATAATAGACAGACAGATGATGGATGGATGGGTGGATAGATGAATGGATGGCCAGATAGATAGATAGATAGATAGATAGATAGATAGATAGATAGAGATAGATAGAGATAGATAGATAGAGATAGATAGATAGATAGATAGATAGATAGATAGATAGATGATAGATAGATAGATAGATAGATAGATAGATAGATAGATAGATAGATAGATAGATAGAGATAGATAGATAGATAGATAGATAGATAGATAGATAGATAGATAGATAGATAGCATGAGAGAGAGAGAGAAGGGAGGGAGGGAGTGGGAGGGAAGGAGGGAGATTATTGAGAGATTTGCTATTACCAAACTGACCTCAGTAGAGAGTTATTGAAAAAGTACATTGGAAATTAAACTAAGAAATTGCACAGCACAACCTAGATCTTTGTGAACACACATTTTCTGCCTGATTGATAAAACTAAATTCTAAATTCTTCTTCTTTTGCCCTCAATCATTCCCAGCATGAGGCTCTTCTCCAGTGAATCCTTCCTTCTCATTAGGTGGCCAAAATATTTGAGTTTCATCTTAAGGATCTGGCCTTCTAAAGAGCAGCCTGGGTTGATCTCCTCTAGGACTGACCGGTTGGATGGCCTTGCAGTCCAAGGGACTCAAAGCAGGAGTCTTCTTCTCCAGCACCAGAGTTCAAAGGCCTCCATTCTTTGGCGCTCAGCCTTCCTTATGGTCCAACTTTCACAGCCATCCATTGCAAAGGGAAAACCATCGCCTTGACTATACGCACTTTTGTTGGCAGGATGATGTCTCTGTTTTTAGTATGCTGTCTAGATTTGCCATAGCTTTCCTCCCCAGGAGCAAGCGTCTTTTAATTTCTTGGCTGCAGTCCAAGGAAATCCGTCACTACCTCCATTTCTTCCCCATCCATTTGCCATGAATTGAGAGGGCTGGATGCCATGATCTTAGTTTTCTTAATATTGAGTTTCAAGCCAACTTTTGCACTCTCCTGCTTTTTTTTTTTTTTGAGCCTTACTTTTGAGCCTTACTTATGTTTTAATTTTTAAGGTTTGATTACTGTAGCTCATCTTTATTATCTTATATAAGTTATTCTGAAATAGCAGAATTCGTGGTTCAAAGCTATCTCCGAAAGCCAGGATTAATATCCTTTTTTTCATCATTTGGAAAAGCCCACCGATACGTTTCTCGAGCCATTCCCGTTCAATTCTCTTATTGCAAAGGAAAGCCTCAGCCTCCCAGTTTCTCCTACTTTCCCCCTCAAGGCAGACCATAGCTTGTATTGTTAGGATATTAAGACTTTTTCATCCTATTCCAACATAACCTTTCCCATGGCTTTAGTCAGATACTATACGTATTTCTAATCATTATCTTTTAACGATCGCATAATCCCTTGCAGGGTGGAGTCTGGGTAACTGAATGGAGTTTAGTGTTTACTGCCCGGATGCCCTTCCTGTTGCCAATGCGGAATTTTTTTTCAGCAGTTATATTCTCATTGAGGCCAGAGAGAGAGAAATATCTGCCTCTACATAGGATCGAACTCACAGCCTCCTGACTGAGAGTGAAGTGAGAGCTCCACCTCTAGGCCACTGCACCACTCCTCTATATGTATACTATACATCAGTGTTGAAATTCAAACTTTTTAAATACCGGTTCTGTGGGTGTGGCTTGGTGGGCGTGGCTTGGTGGGGTTGGCAGGGGAAGGATACTGCAAAATCCCCATTCCCACGGTCAGCCAGAGGTGGCATTTGCCAATTCTCCGAACTACTCAAAATTTCCGCTACCGGTTCTCCAGAACCTGTCAGAACCTGCTGAATTTTCACCCCTGCTATACAGGTCTTCTCCACCATAGTGATGTTATACTATAACAATTGTGGCAAATCTTTTGCACTGCAACGCTGCCTTTTAGCGTTGAACCTACCATGGGCCACACAGTTTAGGGATTGCAACTATCTTATAGTCCAGACCATGTATAATTGGAACTGGATTTTATTATAGATGTTAGTTGTTATTTATTATTTTATCCTAGAAGTTTTAAGTGTATATATACTGAGCACTATACATATTTCTAATGTTCGGTAAAAATAACTCAAGCGACATTACGCTAGAAAAAGCATTGAACCAAGCCCAACAAAAATGGCTTCAGAGATTCCATTTAGCAGAACTCAATATAATATTTTAAATTTTTGACTTGCGATGGCATGGAGATCCGAGCAGCTGTCTGTTTGATCCTTTCCTCTCCCTCTGGTGAGAAATCTGAGGATGTAAATTGAGTTTTGATAATGGGTCTCCTGAGTATTCTTCCCTTTTGAAAAATTCTGCTTTGAAACTCAGTGGTAAGTCACTTTATTGGAAAGCTCGAATGGACATTCAGATTGCGACTTTAAACTATGATCCTTATCAAACTTGGTTTCTCCAATTTGCAACAGTGGAGATATCTTCAGCTTAAGCGTGTTCTAATGAATCAATATTGACTAGATGCTTTGCTGCCTCAAAGGTGCTTGAGTTGTTTTCTCACTTGATAGAAACTGCGTTAGAGAGAAAAATCTCTTATCAAAAGCTCAGGAATATTTTTGGAATGGACATTTCTGGGATATTTCAGATATGGACTAAAGAACCGGAATTTCCAATAAAGCCAATGGCCTCATGCCCTTAGAAATCTTAAAAGGGGATCTACAAATTTGAAATTAAGATTTATCCACAAATATATATACAATCATTGGAGAGACCAGTAATATGTATGTATGTATGTATGTATGTATGTATGTATGTATGTATGTATGTATATATGTTCTATTTGTGCTGATAAATAAATAAAGGGAGACTAGTATAGATGTATCTCAAGCTATTTAGCTTCATCAGCTAGCCATACCCTTACTGGGATTTGAACCTGGGCTGTATTACATGTTAGGCAGATGTGTTAACCACTAAGCCACAGGCTATCCTCCATTATCATATATAACTGGTCTCTCCAATGCTTGTATATGAAAGGATGGGCATCAGATTTCATGTGTTGGAGGTATTGAAAAATGGGTGTTACTCTGATTCATATGATATGGAGATTTTATTTTGCACATGATCATTTAGCAGTTTTTGAGGATAGTGTAAATGTTAAAGATATTAATGTAATGTTTATATATAAAAGCTTAGCATTTGACTATTTATCAAGAATTCTGTTTAAATTGAACAAGGGAATTAGCAAAAAATATATATATTAAAGAATTGGAACAGTAATAGTATTCCAGACATCAAGGAATATTTGTCTGAAATATGTGATTTTGGAAAAGACAATCATCATCATCATCTTGTACTGGTCCCATAATCTCTTGTAGAGTGGAGTCTGGGCAACTGAATGGAACTAAGTGTTTACTGGCTGGATGCCCTTCCTGTTGCCAATGCGGAGTTATATTCAGCAGATATATTCTCAATGTGCCCAGAGAGAGAAATATCTGCCTCTACCTAGGATCGAACTCACAGCCTCTTGATTGTGAGGTGAGAGCTCCACCTCTAGGTCCCCACACCACTCGATTTTGGAGAAGACAATATTGTCTACAAATTAAAAGATGCAGAAATATTTGTTAACAATAGCAGAGATTCTGTGATTCTTTTTACAATAATATTTTATTCATATTATACAGTTGTAGTAAATTCATTGGTAAATCAGTGACTATTAATAATTCTTCTTAGTTTGCATTTTTATGTAAAAACTTCTATTTTCCCCCCAACTTTTTTTCTTTAAGATTAGTCACTGCTTTGTTAAAAAAAAATACAGAATATATTTAAAAACATGTAAGATTTACAGTATATCAGGAGCATTTGGATATATGCCCATCCTCTTTTACTTCTCATTTGGTAGATATATATGGACTGTGCAAAATCCAGACCAAGGTAAATGTTAACATTGAGCCATGGTGGCACAATGGGTAGAGTGCAGTACTGCAGGCTACTTCTGCTGACTGCCGGCTGCCTGCAATTTGGCAGTTCGAATCTCAACAGCTCAAGGTTGACTCCGCCTCCCATCCTTTTGAGGTTGATAAAATGAAGACCCAGATTGTTGGGGGCGATATGCTGACTCTGTAAACCCCTTATAGAGGACTGTAAAGCACTGTAAAGTGGAATATAAGTGTAAGTGCTTTTGCTAATGGCAATTGCTTGCACACTATTTTGATCTGGCTCTATAGGTGTCCACAATTTTCACTAACTGTGTGAATGTTTGTATCATTTCTGGTTTCTGGCCCCTGCTCAGCAAATGATCATACCATCCTGTGGAGTACTAAGAATAAAAAGTTTTTTTGCCTTTTGGAAGAGAGAAAAAAAAAGGGGTAGGAATACTTTTGTCATCAGCACTTTTCATTACTATTGTGATTACCCTAAACTATAAGATCTTATTCCTGTTGTTTTTTCCCAATCTGCCTAGCTACAAAAGTAGAATGCATAGTGGAAGATAAGACATTATTGAAAAACACTGGCTGATTGTCAATGTATTTAAAAGCAGACAGCTTGATTTGGCACGCAGTTTGCTGAAATATTATTACTGCCGTCTTCCCGTAAAATTAAATTTCTTCCAAAAGTCCCTTTATATTTTGAAAAATGCATGGCCTTTAAGTTTTGAATTTAGAATTAAGAAGCATTATTAAGTCAAAGCCGCAGGATTGAACAAGCGGAAATCGTCAGTCATTGGTCTAATTTGAGATAGTGATGAGTCCGCATACAGATGGGAGGTTGGCCCTCTGGTGCATCCGGAACAATCTAGAGCTGAACATGCTTAAAACTGTAGAGATCAGGGTGGATTTTCGGTGGAGCCCTTCTGTTCTACCACCTCTTACTATATTTAACAGCATCCCATCAGCAGTAGAGTCTTTCAGGTTTTGGGGTTCTATAATCTCCTAGGGTTTGGAATGGACACTTAACATTAGAACAGTCATTGAAAAGGAAAGACAAAGAATGTTCTTCCTGCATCAACTCAGGGACTTCACCCTGTCCAAGGAGCTTTTGATATGGGTCTTCAGAGGAATTATTGACTTTGCACTATTATAACTATCTGGTTTGGTTCAGCAAGCAAACAGGACCGATACAAACACCAACGGATGGTTAGGATCGCAGAAGAAACAGTTGCAACCAGCCTGCCTTCTATGGAAGACCTGTATATTGTGTAGGTCAGAAGGAGGTCTGAGCAAATATCCCTTCATATCCTGGATATGGAGCTACACGGGGCTGCCCTTGAAGAGCACCCGGAAGCTTCAACTGGTCCAGAATGCAGATAACAGTCAGCTGAAGTGGCCTGCAGTACTGCACTCTAACCACTGCGCCACCTCGGCTCAATATTCAGACCAAGGAATGGACCATATTAAGATATAAGTAGTCAGAAATGAGGAGGTGATAAACTGCCTGGGAAAGCCAAGGGAAATCATTAAAACCATAAAAAAAGCAAAAGTTAGATTTTGGACATGTGATGCGACACCACCCCAAAATACGGCATCCTTCACTTAATCCTCCAAGGAAAGATTGAAGGCAAACGAGGTCCAGGCAGAAGAAGAACATCATGGCTTCAAAATCTAAGGGATGGTTTGGACAAAACTCAACAGCACTTTTGTGTGTGGTTGTTGATAAAAATAAGATATGGCACAAGAAGAAAAAGTCAGAACTGGTTTCTCTACATGGGTATCAGTAGTTACCAACCATGCGTGAACTTTGTTATTTCACTCTTAATCTATTGGTAGGTTTCAGTTGTTTGCTGGCTGGGGAAGTGTGGGAGTTGAAGTCCACATATCTTAAAGTTCCCAAATTTTAAAAACTCTCCTCTAATTAGAAACTTATATCCATGCCTTCCTCACCTCTTGCCCCTTCTCTGGTTTTTCATTTTCTTACCTTTACCTACTCACAATTTCCTACAACGGCTACAACACATGATGCACTCTATTTTCCAGACTGGAAAGATATTGGACATCTGGCTGGAGGGGAATGGTGCATTAATAATACTTAAAGAAGGTCAAGATTTCACCTCACCAAAAAATCACAGCCCCATAACATTGCTGAATAATGATTTGAAGTTATTTACGATGGTTTTTGCCTGAGAGAATGAAGAGGACTTCATTCGTGAAGTGTGGATGTTTCCCTAAGACAGCCGAGGGAAAATATTAGAAATGTATTGGATAGTTTGGAATACTTGGAACAACATAATGTCTTAGCCACTGAGCCACCATGCCCCTTTTGCTGATAACCTGGGGATAATTTTGGAAAATCCTCTGGAAGGAATACAACTATTAAACCAAAACTAATGTACATTGAGATATTAACCATCTTTAAAATTAATCAACAAAAAAAGGAAGATGTTGACAAAAATAACATTGAAAATGGAATTGAGGAAAAAAAACTAGTTTTAAATTTGAGAAAAAAGTGAAATATTTGGGTATCACTATGATGTACGAATGGTAGTTGCACCAAGATAATTATGTTTTAAGATATTAAGAAATTAAGACAGACATTTTAAAATGGGAAAAGTTATAATTGTCATTTTTGGGGAGACTTTCTGTGATAAAAAATGAATATTTTGCCAAGGATTATGTTTTTGTTTCAAACACCTATTCGAATTGAAGAGAATACATGTAGCTCTGGGTACTGGAAGTCAGAAGACAGGCTGAAAACAACTAGATTTGAAAATATGAGAATGAATGATATATTATTCCCCACAGCAAGGAGAAGCAGAGATGGTTAAGATGAGTCTTTTATCCAAATAAGATTTTTATCCAAATTAATTTTGTCTCTTTTGAAAGTGCTTCGAGATTTTGTGTTTGCAATGATTGGTTCTATTTTTGTAAGCTGGACAGACTTATTGTTATAGAAATGGCTTGCACATACTGTTGTGTAAAAGCCGAAAGTTGTGGTTGTAATGTTGTTGCCTTCTACTGTGCTAAAGAGAGTCAGAAGTTGATGCCTTTTTCTTTTTTTTCTTCCCATTATATTATACCCCTTCTTTTTCTCATCCTCTCTACTTACTTTTTTTCTTTGTATTTTATACTTTGATAAACTAATAAAAAAGTTAAATCCAGAAAACATGATGAAAACGTCTTAATTCCATAAGACATGAATGGACCTAACTATAGTTTAAGTTGGGAAACTGTGAGCATCCTAGACCAAACTGGATACCAAAATGCTAGGGAATTCTGGGAAGCCGAGGTGGCGCAGTGGTTAGGGTGCAGTACTGCAGGCCACTTCAGCTGACTGTTATCTGCAGTTCAGCGGTTCAAATCTCACCGGCTCAGGGTTGACTCAGCCTTCCATCCTTCCGAGGTGGGGGAAATGAGGACCCGGATTGTTGTTGGGGGCGATATGCTGACTCTGTAAACCGCTTAGAGAGGGCTGAAAGCCCTATGAAGCGGTACATAAGTCTAACTGCTATTCCTATTGCTAGGTCCTCATTTTACCCACCTCGGAACGATGGAAGGCTGAGTCAACCTTGAGCCGGTGAGATTTGAACTGCCGAACTGCAGCTGAAGTAGCACTCTAACCACTGTGCCACCTCGGCTCTATAATTATATGTACAAAAATGGGAGGATTCTGAAACAATGGAAGAATGGTGGGTGAAGTTGGCAGAACTAGGGGGCAAAAATAACTTGTTTGATTAAAGAAAGATCCAAAATTCCATTTATCAGTGTCTGGAAACCCCTTATGGAGTTTTTGCTGAAAAAAAGAGAAAAAAATGACCTTGTGATTGATGGATTTGAAGATTTAAAAGGGCAGCTTTAGGAAAGAAGGAAATTGTGGTGTAACTTGAGAGAGAGAGAGAGGGGGGGGGGACAAATATATAAATATAACTGCTTGTTATATAACAAGCAGTTATAACCAGTTCCTTGTTATCTTCAAAGCTTTGCCCTTTCTTATCTCCCTGAATTTCCATTCTGAACAAACGTCTTCCTGTGACTTTCATAGATCTAGTACCACCAAATCTTGTTTCGCCTTTCCTTTGATATAGCATTTCCCTTCCTGCTTAGAATGTTTTCATGCGACCTTCCCTCTTTAATATCTTTTAAAATACCCCTAACCAGCCTTCCAGACACCCTTCCGCTAATCTCTACATTTAACTGTAACGACATCAAAATATGTGCAATTGAAATAATACATCCTTCCGCTGCTTATTCATATTACCATTTTTTCCCCACCCGCTCTTACTTTTTCCCTTGTGCCTTTTTAAATTAGAAACCCACCGGGACGCAGGTTCTTGCCATATTTATACCTATAGTGTGGTTTAAAAAAAACAAAAAAAACCCCAGATTATATTTTTCACAGGATGTGGCAAGGTTTTTCCATTTATTTGATTATAGGGAATAAAATTCCCCATCTGAAAGTGCTTTAAAAAAAGAAAATTTTTAAAGCACTTTTAAGTACAACTATATACTTCTTTGGGGGGTCAAATGACCAGGTTCTATTTAAACAGACTTATCATTATGGGTGGGGGGGGGAGAGGGAATGGTTTTGTCAAGTAATAATCTAAATGGCAACAGTGTTGAAGTGGCCACATCAAAATGACAAGTTCTTAAGGACAAGGAACTTTCTCTGTCCTTTTGTTGTGACAGAGAAGAAGAGTGAAGCTTGACATTCAATACAAACAAGCTGTGTGTATGTGTAAAATACATAAAGATGGCCTCTCCATAGCTGAAAAGCAACTACTACAGAGAAGTAAAATGGTCAAGGAAACTTAAACCTTTCAGTCCTGAACTCCTGTGAAACTCCAGAGATATGAGAAGGTTCTCCTAGCGAATGGAACAGAGGGTGCATAAAAAGTTTACAAAAAGTTGTTTACTTTCCCCACAAGGATTGTGCTGTTTAGTTTTCCACTCTGATTTCTAGATGTGGAATTTATGTCAGTTCTTTTTTAACACTTAAGCTCTGGATGCATTGAATTAGCACCTCCAGTGTGTTAATTTGCCCTGTAACAGCAGCTATCAAACTTCCTATGGGTAGGGAGTTCTTTTCAATTCTAATTCCATATTGTATCAATAGACTTTGTTTGGGTCTACATTATCGTGCTTGAATCAAGGTGGTTCATCCTCCTCCTAAAACATCTGGAGCGTCACTTGAACATCATTGTCATTGACAAAATCACCAGCAATCAATTACAGAAGGCAGCTTTACTTGGAACAGATTGCAATCTGGAATGATACCTTCGACATACCAAACAATAACATCTGGCTATCCCAGGTCATTGGGCAGGACTTGGCTGATTAAAAAAAAAGCTAAATGAAGTCTAAACACTTGGCTGACTATGTGGCAAACCATAATAATTTATTAAATTATCAAATGCACATGGCCCCCGACTCCCAGGGATTCTGAGCAGTTTACAAATAGTGAGAAACATTTTGAAACAAGTGTCAGCATAAGAAATAAAGATGCAAAGGTGGCAGAGAAAACACACCTGGATGGGGACAGGGAAAGAAGAAGAAGAGGGGCATCAATTGTCCTCGATAAAGACCTGGGTGAAGAGAAACATCTTCAAGAGCCTTCCAAATATCAGTAAGGTGGGGACCATTCCCTCCGGGAATAGGGCGGCATATAAATGCAATAAACCTTTAACCTTAGGGGGGGTGTAATCCAGGTGTGAAAAATGGGGACTATATATTAAATTGAAGTTCAGAAAATTTATTGCTCAAGCCTATACACACGTATCTAGTCAACTAACATTCAACACTAAATTGGCACTAGAATCAACAGAATTCAAGAGGGGTTGGACTGTGGCAGTTTGTGGGAATGTAATGGCTCTAGGTTGGTAGGTCACTTAACTCCTCCCCTGGCTGTGTCTATTTTTCTATGGTGGTGATGTGGCAAACCACATCCCAGAGGACCAGGTACACTTTTGGGGGCTTCCTAGACCACACAATTATCCATTCCTAAAGCTGGATAATGTACACAGAAAGATCAGTAGGGAATATACTGATAAATTTCAAATAATCTCATCTACCATAGTCCTGATCAGTGGTGGGTTTCAAAAATTGTTTGAACCTACTCTGTGGGTGTGGCCTCCTTTGTGGGAGTGGCTTGCCACCCATGTGACCGGATGGGAGTGGCTTCCCGCCCATGTGACCGGATATGAAGATGAAGATGCCGATGACACTTGTCAGAGCCACCTTAAATGACCTCACACACAGCACTGGCATGCATAAGAATAGGATGTCAACTTGTTTTTTAAAAGGCATCTTTGGTTTGCGTTAAAACAACTTCAACACACGCAATGTTCTGATTGCACCACAAATGCAGTAGTCATCCTTACCTTTCACAGAGGCACTGAGTTTTATAAATATGAGCATGATGGTGTAGAATAATCAAATCCAAGGACCAGTGGTGGGTTTCAAAAAATGTTGGAGCCTCTTCTGTAGGTGTGGCCTGCTTTCCGGGTCCGCTGGTGGAACCTCTTCTAACCCGTTCGGTAGATTTGACGAACCGGTTCTACCGAATAGGTGCGAACTGGTAGGAACCCACCTCTGGTCATGATAAACTCTCAGAACTCTTCAACAACTCTAGAGAAACTTCTGGAACGTTTACCAATTGTCTGCGCTTCCAGGGATTTCTCTTTCTTCCCATTTCCTTTGCCCACTGAACCTAATGAACATTACCAGAGATAGATTCACATTACTGAAAGTGAATTGAGTTTCCCTTTGATTCCTGCTGTTTAATAGTATTCGTGCTAAGTACTGGCTTGCTGGCACTACAGTAATGCAGTTTTAGTGTTTAAGCAGCTACATTTTGTACTTGTGTTTGCACAGGGTAGTCTTATCGCCAGTGGAGGAGATGGTGGGTTTGCCTCCAACATTTGGTCATTAGGTCAAAAAACAGAACTGGCAAGACAGCAAATACTCTACAACAGTGTTTCTCAACCTTGGCGACTTTCAGTCCTGTGGACTTCAACTCTCAGAATTCCCCAGCCAGCTCCGCAACTGGCAAATGCCACCTCTGGCTGGCCCCAGATTGAGGTGGGAATGGGGATTTTGCAGTATCCCTCCCCTGCCACGCCGAACAAGCCACGCCCAACAAGCCATACCACGCCCACCAAGCCACGCCCACAGAACCGGTTGTAAAAAAAATGGAATTTCACCACTGAGTGGTACTACAACTTCTCATCATCTTGATGCTGTCTCTCTGTTAACGCAGCTCGGGGATGCTTTGGAGGGGTTTTTTTTGGTAGCTGCAGCACATTGCTGGCTATAAAAATAAAAAATATGAAATAAACTAGCCCCTTCCCTGTTACTCAAACTGAAAAAGTCAGAACCGTTCAATGAAGCTTTGCTTCTTTTTCAAATGTGAGTTTAAGGAGACAGAAGTGCTTCACGGTGTGGATGACACGGGATTAGAAAGAAGATATAGGACTTAGTTATGCCAACATTCCCAGTTTCAGAGACTATTTATGGCTGGATAACAGATTACAAAAAAAAGTAAGCCGTCACAGAAAAGAATTCTTTGGTTTGGTTTCTGATGGTTATTTTCAAGAAGTTTGTAATCCTCTCCAATTGCTTTTCAACTGGACTTTCCAACTGTCCCTCTGCAGACTAAACTATATGCCCCAAACTCTTTCAGACACCTCAAAGGAACACTGTTAACTTGAGTGACAAAATAAAAACCTCACATTGCACTGGAGTTTTATTTATTTTTTTATATTCAAGATTATTATGAGGTAAAATACAGGCTTGAAAGAGAATTTTGCACTTTATTTGTTGATAGCAGCAAGAATCTTATATGCAGAAAAATGGAAAGGCACTCTAATTCCCACAATGGCAAAGGTGATGTCAATTGACAGAGAAGGCAAAAATTGACAGTTTGAATTAAAGAAAAGAATCTATCTTGTTCTGTTTGGTACTTCTGGACTTTGCGCTCAAAACCATAAAACTTTGATTTTAGGTTTTGGTGACTAGACTGACTTTGTTGTTAGAGAAATGGTTTGAAATAATTGGAAATGTAAAAGCAAAAGAACTGAATATTTTTATCCCACTGCACCGAAAAAAATTAGATGTCACTACATTTTTCTTTTTCTCTCTCCCTCCCTCCCTCCCCCCCTCTTTCCTTCCTTCCTTCCTTCCTTCCTTCCTTCCTTCCTTCCTTCCTTCCTTCCTTCCTTCCTTCCTCCTTCTTTCTTTCTTTCTTTCTTTCTTTCTTTCTTTCTTTCTTTCTTTCTTTCTTTCTTTGACTTTTGTTTCTATTTGCATTTTATCTCGAAGCAAACTTTAATTTACAAAAGCATATAAAGCTCAAGAGATTAGGCATTATCCTTGATCTGCTCACTTTTTTTAGCAGGATGGGCTCTACATTGAGTTGACCATACCTGCCATGTCCCCGTAGGAGTCTGAATCTGCGAGGGAAGATGAGCTGGAACAAGATTCAGCAGATTGAGAGGGAGGCCCCGTTGGCCTTAGAGTAAGTAAGTAAATCTTTATTACGGTCAAAGACCAGAAATACACATTTGTTTTTACACTATGTTAAAAAGTACTGACATTAAGATATAGCAATAGCAGTTAGACTTATATACCACTTCATAGGGCTTTCAGCCCTCTCTAAGCGGTTTACAGAGTCAGCATATCGTCCCCAACAACAATCCGGGTCCTCATTTTACCCACCTCGGGAGGATGGAAAGCTGAGTCAACCTTGAGCCGGTGAGATTTGAACAGCCGAACTGCAGATCTGCAGTCAGCTGAAGTAGCAATAGCAATAGCAATAGCAGTTAGACTTATATACCGCTTCATAGGTCTCACAGCCCTCTCTAAGCGGTTTACAGAGTCAGCATATCGTCCCCAACAATCCGGGTCCTCATTTCACCCACCTCGGAAAGATGGAAGGCTGAGTCAACCTTGAGCCGGTGAGATTTGAACAGCCGAACTGCAGATCTGCAGTCAGCTGAAGTAGCCTGCAGTGCTGCATTTAACCACTGCGCCACCTTGGCTCTATATAATTAAATATAATATAATTAAAAGGTATTGACGTTAAAAATGGAAAATAACATACATGTTCTCAGATTGTTCGGGTCACTCCTTGGTTTACCTGGGAGCAACACTGTTAAGAATAGGAGTAAATATAATGGTCCCAAGATATATGTCCAGATAATTGGAACAAGATGACAACTATTCTTCTGTAGCCAATTTTTTTCTTATGGACATTGCAGCAGCACAGAACTTTGCCACTGCAGACGTGGTAACCGGGTTAGTGTCCTGGAGGAGGAAGCCTAGATAGAAATTGTCTGCCCTCCTTGGCAATCTCTCTAATAAGGGGAGAATATATACAGACCTACAAGCTCTGTATAGCTCGCAGTGTAATAGTACATGTGAATTATCTTCCACTTCTCCTTTACCACATATACAAACGCGTTCGGCTATAGGTCTTCTCTTATACCTGCCCTGGAGGAGTGGTGAAGGAAGAATGTTAAGTCTGGCTCTGAAGAAAGCTATTCTTTGTTTTGGGGAGATCAGGTCATTTAGATATCTTGCCGATTCCCACGCTCCCTGTTTGATTCTGTCCCTACTGTGGAGACGCAACCTATTTAGTTCTTCTTGGAACTCCATGTCCCTCATTCTATTGATTACTACTTGCTTTGCTTGCTCAAAGCCTAGGGACATTGAGAATAATGGTGAGAGCCCATAAGAGCCCAGCTTGTGATCAATTGCCTGTTTCCAGGCGGAGGGGAAGTTGTCAGTCAACCCTAGTGGGGACAGTCCCTCTGGAGAGAAATGCATTTTAAGCCAATGAATGATCATCATCTTCCAGGCTCCTACCTGAAAAGAGGGAGCCAAGCTATTCCCCAAAGCACCTGAAGGTTGAAAAAGAAGCAATGGGTGGAAACTAATCAAGGAAAGATGCAACCTAGAACCAAGAAGAAATTTCCTGCCAGTTAGAAACAATCAATCAGTTGAACAACTTGCTTCCAGAAATTGTGGGTACTCCAACGCTGGAAATTTTTAAGAACAGATTGGACAACCATTTATCTGTGGTTTCCTGCCTAAGCAGGGGGTTGGACTAGAAGACCTCAAGGGACCCTTTCAACTCTATTGTTGTTGTTGTTATCATTATCAATAAAAAGGCAATAATCTAATGATATGTGGGAAAGACCATGAGATGATCTGCCATCTTGCTTTTTGCTTCTGTGCATGCACATTTTTTACTACTGTGCATCAAGAGCGCATAGCGCGCATCAAGCACACATGCACCCAAAGCATGCACACACCCAAAGCGCATCCGGCAGTAGCAGAAGCCAGAACCCACCCCTGATCAGAAAGGCTTGCAGAGAGGGAGGAGCAGGAGAGACAGAGCTCAGGTGAGGAGCAAGGACCACCCCCTCCTGATTCTAGAGTACGAAGAGAAGAGAGAAAACGAGACCAACGCAGATTGTTTGACTTACCTGGCTTACTGGACTGCTGGCCCTGGTTACTGTTGGCTAACCTGGACTGCTCTCAGCCAAAGGCTGCTGAAGGTGCGTGTGAGAGCTTTCCTCCAAGGCTTGTAGTGAACGGGATGTTTGCGGGCAAAGATGGAGCAACAAAGGGGAGTTAGGCCTGTTCTTTGGCTGCGTTGCTTTCTTGCCATGCCACGGGTCATCACAATACCCAAAAGTTGAAAATTGACATTCATGCAATGTTTGTAAGAGCCTCCTTTTGACATTCTTCTGGAAAATATTGCAGGGTAGGCTACCTGGTGCCTCCTGATGTTTTGGATTTCTCGTTCCCGCATGATCAAAAAATGAGAGAATATGAGAACTGTAGCCTGAGTTGCCTACTACGAAAGGCTGCCATGCTACGGAAGGAGATATTAATAAGCATTCGACATATTCCTAGGCCATATATCATGCTGAGATCTTCCAATTATATATCAGGACAGTCAGGCTTGGATTCATGAAAGTGAATTACTGAGGAAGTTCATCCAGGTGGCTTCAAAGCACCACGTTAGTAGAAAATGCATTAAAGGCTGAAATATGCATTGGTATCTTTTGAACGTGGAGGAAAATATTTCATACTCCATGAAACTAACTATCTGACACAGCAGATACTTGTAGAACAGTCCCTTTAAGATTATAAAATTAGAGACACAACACGGAGAAACATGTGTACCATCTTGTTTCTAAGGGTACCTCTATCTATCTACTCATTCAGCAGATTAAGCGATAAGACTTTTTTTTTTGTCGTAACTGAACACAATTCAAGTAGTAAGCTTTTAGTAGTTCCGATGACTGCAAACTATAACTTATATATTGGGGAAAAAAAATATACAGAGCCCTTCATATTGAAGGGGACACAAATTGAGGGAAGATAGGCAGAATATTGAGTTAGAACTTTCATGGATCGGGTTGCTGAAGTTCCAGAGGGCAACATGGGGTACTAATGAGAGACCTGAACTACACATATTGTAGGCACGTATTGGAAAACCAGCTTGACCAAGAGCATAATGTCCTCCGAAGATGCCTTATTGGGCTCATTGATTGTTTCATACATGTCCTTGGTGCTCTCTGAGCTTGGTGGTTTGTAAACTTTTCATTATCTAACTAGTAACATCATCAGTGGTCATCAAGTCTTATAGCAATAGCAATAGCAGATAGACTTATATACCGCTTCATAGAGCTTTCAGCCCTCTCTAAGCGGTTTACAGAGTCAGCATATCGCCCCCACAGTCTGGGTCCTCATTTCACCCACTTCGGAAGGATGGAAGGCTGAGTCAACCTTGAGCCGGTGAGATTTGAACCGCTGAACTGCAGATAACAGTTAGCTGAAGTGGCCTGCAGTACTGCATCCTAACCACTGCGCCACCTCGGCTCTATTCGATTATTTCATATTCTGGAAGGTTGAAGAAGAGAAGGTCTCTTAGATCTGGGCCAGAGGTGGTATTCAGCCAAGTCTGACAGGTTCTGGAGAGCTGGTAGCAGAAAGTTTGAGTAGTTCGGAGAACCGGCAAATAGGCTGGCCCCGCCCCTGCTGCCTCCCAGCTGATCTTCTTTTGTTGCCCTGAACAGGAGGACCGAGTTGGAAAGCAGATTAGTGGGGTGGGGAGGGAATGGGGATTTTGCAGGAACCTTCCCCTCCCACGCCCACAAAGCCACACCCACAGAACCGGTAGTAAAAATTGTTTGCCTCTCACCACTGATCTGGATCCACACATAGAAAAGTGCTAGCTGAAAAAAATAAAAAGCAATTGGAGAAAATCCTTTGGGAGAAATTGACCCTTTCACTTGAACTCTTAAGTGGGATCCAAGAACAGAAATCCTTAGGTCAAAAGACATGCAAGACAATTGGAAATATTTCAAAAAATAAAATAAAATAAGATACTTTAAGTTCAGTTGCACACCATTCCAATGATAAAGAATGGGGAACTCATGGTTGTGGGGGTTTTGAATAATTTTTTAAAAAGTGTTTTTTCAGCAAGTCTGCTTATTTTTTTCTTTTTGGCTCAACCAAGTCTTGATCCATTGGTTGTAAAAGGAATTGACCAAGCAGCTTGTCATCCAAATCTAATGTCTTGAGCTAAGAGAAAATGTCTGGGCCAGAGTCACCCAGCTTTGTTTCTCACCGTCTCCTGGTGCCTTGATTGCTACTCCTCCTCCAGGGTCTGAATCACAGAGATATTCATACCAACCTTATCTCACCATTACTGCATAAATACCTAGGGTGCGCAGGAGAATCCTATACCCCCCTGCTGCTTGCAGACACTAATCCTGCTACAATATATGTTGTTACCAGGGTTCTGCACAGCAGTGCTTAAAATCCATCGGATGCTGACCTATCCCTCGAGTAAGCCTTACTGAGCATTTCATGTCTTCCTTAAGAGTATTTTGTAGTGTCATAAATTTAGCTAGCGGCCGTATGTTAACTTTTATGTTCCCCTGCATTTAGTTAATGTTTTTATTTATCTCTAAAGATTTCTTTTATATTTTTGCTATCTCTCTCTTTGCTTTTTTTTAAAAATGAAAGCCTTTATGCTTTCTAATTTTGTGTAACTTTTTGCCATAATGTCTTCGAGCTTTTTAAAAAATGGCTTGTGTCCCATTCTCCTTGTCTGCAGTGGTGGGATTCAGCCGGTTCACACCAGTTCAGGTGAGCCAGTTGTTAAATTACCCACCCACCCCTCAGAGGTGGGTTCCTACCAGTTCGCACCTATTCGGTAGAACCGGTTCGTCAAATCTACCGAACCGGTTAGAAGAGGTTCCACCAGTGGACCCAGAAAGCAGGCCACACCTACAGAAGAGGTTCCAAACTTTTTTGAAACCCACCACTGGGTTATGATTATTCTATACTATCATGCTCATATTTATAAAACTCAGTGCCTCTGGGAAAAGTAAGGATGACTACTGCGTTTGTGGCGCAATCAGAACATTGCGTGTGTTGAAGTTGTTTTAACGCAAACCAAAGATTCCTTTTAAAAAACAAGTTTGCATCCTATTCTTATGCATGTCCAGTGCTGTGTGAGAGGTCATTTAAGGTGGTTCTGACAAGTGTCGTTGGCATCTTCATATCCGGTCACATGGGTGGCAAGCCACTCCCATCCGGTCACATGGGTGGCAAGCCACTCCCACAAAGGAGGCCACACCCACAGAGTAGGTTCGAACAATTTTTGAAACCCACCACTGCCACCCCTGCTATCGAAGTGGATCCAGGGCGATGTACTGCGCTGCAATGGAGAAATGGGCAACGAAGTGGTTGGTGCAAGGAAAGGAGAAGACTGCTTCCCCTCTTTCTTCTGCCTGCTCCTCCTCCTTCCCTCCTGCCAGTCGCTTTATTGCCCATTTCTCCATTCCAGTGCAAAGCACAGGATCCAGTTTGATAGTGTGTGTGTTTGTGTGGGGTCATTTACCAACTGGTTCGCCGAGGGCCAGGTTGGCTGTCGGGGTTAGGCTCATCCCGCCTGTGTGGTGGAGCTGGAGGATGGGGATGGGGATGCCACCCCTCCCGTGACAGCCAATCTGACCCTGGGAAAACTGGTTGTTAAATTATTTGAATCACACCACTGCTTGTCTAGGTGGCGCAGTGGGTAGGGTGCAGTACCGCAGGCCACTTCAACTGACTGTTATCTGCAGTTCGGCGGTTCAAATCTCACCGGCTCAAAGGTTGACTCAGCCTTCCATCCTTCCGAGGTGGGTAAAATGAGGACCCAGACTGTGGGGGCGATATGCTGACTCTGTAATAGCTATAGCAATAGCAGTTCGACTTATATACCGCTTCATAGAGCTTTCAGCCCTCTCTAAGTGGTTTACAGAGTCAGCATATTGCCCCCAACAATCCGGGTCCTCATTTTACCCACCTTGGAAGGTTGGAAGGCTGAGTCAACCTTGAGCCGGTGAGATTTGAACCGCCAAACTAGCAGACAGCTGAAGTAGCCTGCAGTACTGCACTCTAACCACTGCGCCACCTCGGCTGAAAGCCCTATGAAGCGGTATATAAGTCTAACTGCTATTGCTATTGTCTATGACTGTAATAAAGGTTTGGTCTGGTTGACAAACTGCCTCTCAAATTAGAAGAGATAAAAAATAAGAAATGAAATATAGGTGCAGTAAGCAAGCAGGTTTATGGAATCGGAGTTACTGTCTTCGAAGTGATAATTAGGAAGGCTCAACTCCAAAGAAACCTAGGCTTGCAAGGGAAGCTAAAAGCGGGAAAAAAAACATTTACTTCTACGTCAAAGAAAATGGAATACTGCTCCGAGAGATGCTAGGATAGTAATAAGTGACAAGGAGAGGGAGAGTTTTTCAGCTCCTGGTAGTTTTAGTCTTCTTTACAAAGGTAACTGTGTTTGAACGGATCTAAAGAGAACAATTGATGAAAAGGAGGAAACAGCAACCCGAAATAAGTAAAGAGATGGTTATGGAGCCGTGAACAAGAGTCTTTATTTCAAGATGGTGATTCATACGTCCCCATATGGACAGTCACGAGGGTTTTATTTGGTTGAGTTGTTGAGTTGAGGATCTCTACTTTTGAGTCTAAGTGTTTGATTGAATTGAATTTGATGGGTAGCAGAAGATCTATGTGGGGCTGGGACAACAGCCACCTGCTACTGTTTCCAGCAGGCCCTTTGAAGCTTTTAAAGGAATAGACTCAGCTTCTGTCGGCCTTGTCATGTTCAGCAAAAAGCAAGAGCAGAAACAGAGCTTTGGTGTCTACTGTTTGGTTAGAACGTTTTTGTTCAAAGGGTTGTCATTGAGTGGGTTGCCATTGAATTCGTTGGCCTGGAGCTGCCTGGTACTTCGATGGAAAAACTGAGATTAAGTCACAGATCTAGGGAGATCTAGCATGGAACTAGCAGTCTTGGCTTCCCTGCTTTCAATGCCTGATTTGGGGCAGGGGTGTCCAATCTGTGGACTTTAACTCCGGCTGACTGGGGATTCTGGATGGGGAATTTGGGGAGTTGGAAGTCCAGATGTCAGGTGCTCCTTCGTTTAATAATCAAGAAAGAAACCACTCCATGCTTAAGAATTAAGTGTACTTTTACTAATTACAAACGATGAGTAGCAAAGCAAAGCTGAGTCTGAGTAAAAAGGCATGAAAGCAATAGCAATAGCAGTTAGACTTATATACCGCTTCATAGGGCTTTCAGCCCTCTCTAAGCAGTTTACAGAGTCAGCATATCGCCCCCACAGTCTGGGTCCTCATTTCACCCACCTCGGAAGGATGGAAGGCTGAGTCAACCTTGAGCCGGTGAGATTAGAACCGCTGAACTGCAGATAACAGTCAGCTGAAGTGGCCTGCAGTACTGCACCCTAACCACTGCGCCACCTCGGCTCTATAAAGCGATAGATATCATGTATAATTCAATCCCCTCCCCTTGGCACCCCATTTCATAGTCCAATAATAATTCACCCAACCGTCAGATGGGAGATGTCTCCAAAAAACATCATCAGGCTGGAATGCTGGACAGTCGGCCTTGGTGGGAAACTCCCTTCTTCCACATGCGCAGAGAGATGGTCAGGACAGCTCCTAATAACAATCCTCCAGTACATAATGATTCCCCTCCCAAATACCATGCCCCCCCCTCCCCGTTTCAATGGCAGCCGAAAAGCAGCCGCGAAGCAGAGGCTGACACCAGAGGAGAGGAAGAGTTGAAGAATCCAAAGTCAGTTCGCAAGATTCAAATTCAATTTTTTTTTACTACCAGTTCTGTGGGCGTGGCTTGATGGGCACGGCAGCGGAAGGGTACTGCAAAATCTCCATTCCCACCGCACTCCTGGGGCCAGCCCGAAGGTGGTATTTGCCGTTTTTCCGAACTACTCAAAACTTCCGCTACCGGTTCTCCAGAACCTGTCAGAACCTGCTGGATTTCACCCCTGGAGAGGGGAGAGGCAAATACAATAAAGCTTTGTTTTTCTTAAGGAATGGTTTACCATGAACAGATTGATTAGAACAGAGCTTCAGGAATCAAAGACATAAGCTTTGAGTATCAGCAGGGGGGTCACTTAATAAGGTTAGAGATTAGCTGTAGGGAAATCATGTGAGTTTCTCCTTAGCTAATCTTCTGAAGGAATCGGTGGTTTAAGAAACAGCTCTCACAATGCTTTATTAGGCTCCTTTATATGTGGAGGCTGCCCCTCTTCTTGGTGTCTCTTCAGATTTATATATTTGTATAACTCTTGGAGAGGACTGCTGTGTGTCTTCGACATGACAGATCTCAGTGTGTCCCAGCACTAAAAGGCTCTTGTGCTTCCCAAGGCTCAATATAAAGTTATTTTCTGCTGTGCCCACAATTGTGCTTTTGGTTGCATAATCAAGTGCTAAAGCCTCAAGTTCACACATTCAGCTGTGTACCACCAACTGTTGAGTAATCAAGTAATGAGCCCTACAGGAATGAATGGGGAAGCGTGAATCACCCACTAAATCATTTTAATGAAGGTTTCCTAGCCTAATAGTTCACTGCAATATTAAACTGCAGCATTAGGAGATGCTTCTTCAGCCAAATCTACCTCTTCCTCCTCCTCATTTTGTCAAGCCTTACAAGCCAAACTATGGCCTTCCTGTCAACCCAGAAGATACCCTTTAGCTGAATAAAGCTTGACAGTTTGATTAATCTGACGTGGTATTTAATCTGCTTTTCTATTAGCCTTCTTACTGGGAATCTCCGTCTCCTCCTCCCCTTTCTTTGGACTGTTTACAAAAAAGCTAAATTGGGATTTTTCCTTCCTGAAAGATTTAATAACAGTGAAGCAATCAACTGCAAAGGGAGGAGGTTCTGACAAGCTTGACTTGATTGCTATCCTAGGAGAAGTTTGCTCCGCAGGGATTTCGAAAAAGAATAGAGCAGTGTTTCTCAACCTTAGCAACTTGAAGATGTCTGGACTTCCAACTCCCAGAATTCTGGCTGGGGAATTCTGGGAGTTGAAGTCCAGACATCTTCAAGTTGACAAGGTTGAGAAACACTGAATTAGAGATATTTTGCAATTGAGCAGCTTTGCTTGGGACAGCCAACATTCTGTGACAATAACTCTAACATTGTAAAACCCTTTTGCAATTGACTGATAAAATCTTGAGAATACATTATTGTCTTATATTAATAATTATAATTAATGATATTAATAATATTATTGCCGTTATTGCCTAAGGACTGTATTGCTATTATCCTTCTCATCTTTCCTCTCCTACCTACTCCTATTGGTATCTTATGATTACCACTTTGTTGGTTTTATCTTATGAATTATAACTTATCACTCGTATGTATACTGAGAGTTTGTGCACCAGAGACAAATTCTTTGTGTGTCCAATCACACCTGGCCAATAAAGAATATTCTATTCTATTAATATTATTACTTGTTCTCCTCAAAGGTCAATGATGAGACATACATTCCCATGGCTAGCAATGGGATCTAGCATATCTCTATGGCTATCAATGGGCAGGTTGTTTCCATGAATGTTGCTGTCCTGGAAACTCCTTCTCCTAAGAGTGATCTAGAATAGGAAAAAATATAGTCACCTGTCTTTATTCATTCATGATTCAAGTGAATGGATGTTCAACATCATTAAGTTAAGGAATACTCTTATCTTTCCCAGTATCCCGAAAGCTTCTCTGAAAAAGATCTGGTGGGTTCCAACCAGTTGGAACGGGCCCGGTGGCATCCACATGGATGCGTGCAGTGCGCACATGCGTCTTAGTGCCTCCGTGAGCCTCCACGACGTTCCAGCTGCTCAGGGGAGCGTCATGCAGGCACTATATGCGCCGTGTGCATGCGCGGAAGCACCAAAGACTTAAAAGACCAGTAAGGAGCTTGTGCAGGCAGGTGGGCCCTCCGGAGCACCGTACCGGAACGATATGCAGTGGTCCGGGCAGACTCCAGTACACCCGTACCGGGGCGTACCGCCTGCAAGCCAAGACTGATCTGAACCTTATAACAATTTCTGCTACCCGCTTAGTTAAAAAAAAAATGTCTGCGCTGACTAGCTTTCTCCCCCACCCATCAGTTATACACTGTGAAGTAAGCTATGAAATATACACTCGATCTGGGAAGAACATTATAGTAATGTGCCAATAAACTGTGATTCTGTTGTCTTGATTTGATTTTCTTTCCTTGCTACTGTGTTTCTCAAATCAAAACTGCTTAAAGGATTATAAAAGATTAAAACTCTTTCTTAGGTTTTCCCTTGCTCCAAAAATAGAAGGCATTTTAAGGGTTAAAAGCCTGGGGGGGGGGGTCAAAATAATTTTGGAGAATGTGTGTGTTTTTATAGATATTAGCAAACCCTTTACTGCAGCAGTAATAAAAATGGAAGTAAAAATGTATTTTAGAAGGAGAGATTCTAATTAACTTAATATAAATGCCAAAGGTCAAATTCTCCTATAGACTACTTCTATCTTAGGGTATCTAAACCTATTGTATGAAATAAAGGTGCAGGTTTTTTTTTTTAATCCTAACAATCTATAGTTATCATTTGCCTAGGCTATCATATTACTGTGAGATTTAAAAACCAAGCCTTTTAAAGTAGAAAAAGAAAGGGAGGAATTGTGAAATAGAAAGAGTGGAATGTTGTCCTATACAAACAATATATTCCAGAAGAAAGCAGCTTAGATCAAGGGGAAATAAGGTATGGTAGATTCCCACTTCCAATGTTCCTGGCTGAAACCATTTTGACCGCTTCAGTGTCGCCACACAGGAGCTGAGGTTTGAGATAGAGGGGATTCTGTAGCCAAAGCAAAATATCTTCTCTTGGGAACCAAGGTCGTTCTCTGGTTGGAGAAAGGCAGAGTGATGCTACCAAGTTGCCAGATCACAACATGATTGGGCCATGTGACTGATTGTTTCGAGAAAGTAGACACTCTTTTAATTGGGTGGAAACCGTGGGAGTTTTCAGAGTTGGTTTTCACCAGATATGTGCCAATATGGTATTTCCAATAAAGCTATTTTTGAGGAATCTACTTGCCCTGGAGTTTTGCTTGATATGGGTCTATTACTTGGGACCCTGACAGTTACATCTTTCCAGGCCAAGATATCTGACATCAACTTTTTTGATGTTGGGAATCCTGGATTTCCAAAACTGATGTGATGAGACAGAAGGTTTGTTAGATCCCAGGTCCCATGTCCCTCCAGCTTTCCCCCTAAATGCGCCCTAAAAGAATAGGAACTTCTTCTGAAGAGTTAAAAATATGGATTCTAATCTCAGAATCCCTTTTTGAGCCCTGATTTTTAAACTGTTCCATCCAGGTTGATGCCTTACTACCTATTTCCTATTGCTATGTTATCTTATCGCATCCTCTATTTATTTGCTGAAATCCTGAGAGTTGACATTTGGATTGATTTTGGCTTCTTTTTTTTCCGGATTCTAACTTTGTGTGACATTTCATCTCCGCTTGAATCTCTTGTATGATTCTTAGTTTGGCTTCTGAGCCCTGCTGTGAGCTTTCTGCTTTACTGATCGTCAAGAGTCTCGCCCAGCCCAAGGCAGGACTCTGTGGCTGAGAAAGGCCTCTCTTCCTTTCCGATTGGATTAATCAGATCACAGGGCAATAATTTAGAATGCAATTATAGAACGAGAATAGTTCCTGATGTTTTCATCTTATTCCGTTTTTGAGTTAATGCCCAATCTACATTGTTCTACAGAAGTGGAAATTATCCCTTTTGAGTTGGAAACCGCAAATTTATTTCAGCTTAAGAACATAATTTGGTTACCCTGAGCTCGGTTCGAATAAACAGGTACGACAAGCAAGTTCTGTAGAATACATCAATGAATGTTCCAATGAATACCAAAAGAGATGTGTTTTTATAATTTCACCCAGAGCATCATGGATTGTCTTTATATATACTATAATAATTACATTCTGTGCTTATATTTTATTCATTTATTTTCTTCTCTTCTTCCTGTTGCTAGTGAAAGTTAGTAAGGAAAGGATTTCCTTGCTCAGTAAAAGTAATATTTTAGTATTCTAACCCATATTTCTAAAAATGTAATCTTTTGTGATTTATCTAAGGTCACGAAGCCGAGGTGGCGCAGTGGTTAGGGTGCAGTACTGCAGGCCACTTCAGCTGACTGCTAGTTCAGCAGTTCGGCGGTTCAAATCTCACCGGCTCAGGGTTGAATCAGCCTTCCATCCTTCCGAGGTGGGTGAAATGAGGACCCGGATTGATGTTGGGGGCGATATGCTGACTCTGTAAACCGCTTAGAGAGGACTGAAAGCCCTATGAAGCGGTATATAAGTCGAACTGCTATTGCTATTGCTATGCCATGAAGGACTTTGTGGGTAGTGAGCAGCATCTTGAATCACCAAAGCTTTTTCCCTTTGCATTTTTGTTTCTTTCTTCTTTTTGCAAGTTCTTACTCGCCCCTGAATTTTATGCACCAATGGATTACATCTGCTTATTTTGGCCCTCTCATGCTTTTCCCCCTGCCAAATGGATTAGGTTTAGGATTATTGATTGATGCTTGGCAATTACCTCTCTGAATTTATGTTCCCGTACCGTAATCACAAGAGTATAGCACCAATCAATTTTGTCCACAGTGGGCAAATTTTTTGGGGGGGGATGTGTGATTATAATACAGGGGGCATGTAAAAAAAGGAACCAGACCTTATGTGCATCCCTTTTAATGGAGCAAATCTGCAATGAAACTAAAGATTAAATGCTATAAATTGATATTAAACTAAAAAAGTGATGGAGAATATTTAGTTAGGAACTCATCAATGAGATACCAAAAGACTCACACCGGGGAATGTTGCCAACAGTGTAGACAATTTGCTGTCTGTTATTGGAAGAAGAAATCCACTTTTTTTTGGTTCAAATTTTGATTGATCCTTTGAAGTTCTAGCTGACTTTCTTCAAGAAACATCTGCTGTTATGATGAATAGTGCTGATAGCAGATAGGATTAGTTTAGTTTAGTTTAGTTGAGTTTATTTATAGGCCGCCCTTTTCCCTGAGGGGACTCAGGGCGGCTAACAACTTGTATGGGAGGGGAAAACATACAATAACATATAAACACAGTGTATAATTAAAATCGAGCAACATTCATTCAACATTTGGGTGGGGGTGGATGTCTGCAGGACATGGCTGAGTCAGTGAGTGGCCATTCCAGGGGAACACAAAATTGGTAGCACACTAGCACAGATTCTCCAGATAGTCGGGGAACAATAATGTTTGATTTTCAAAAAAGTGGCCTAGAGGTTTACACTTCCAGTAGTGTCTTTTTTATTTTTCATTTTTTTGGGTGGTGGTGGTGGTGGTAGACTTCAAAGCATCTAGAGACCTGATCATGGATACCACACACAGAGTCAGGGAAGGCTTAACCACCTCCAACTTTCAAGAAATAGATCCAACAGAATAAGAGATTTAGAACTAGATCTGAAAAATTATATGCCACGGTGGAGCCAATCTTCCTTTAAACTCAGTCCAAACAAAATCAGATTTAGGAATAAAATGGAATATTTCTTACCACCAAAAATCCAGAGATTTTATCTATTGCTATGTCCAACCATTTGTTTCCACCCTTCCATTTGGGGCACTCCCAAAACATCTAGAATACTATCAGCATTGACAAAATCACCACCAGTCAATTGCAAAAGGCAGCTTTACTTGGAAGAGCTTACATCTTCTGACAATACCTTTAATACCATCAAACATCTGCCTATCCCACGTCCATGAGTCCACACAAGAGGCAGAAAAAAAGACCACATCCAGTCTAAACATCTGGGTGACCCATCATCATCACCACCATCCCAGGGGTGAAATCCAACAGGTTCTGGAGAACCGGTAGCGGAAATTTTGAGTAACTCAGAGAACCGGTAGCGGAAATTTTGCATAGTTCAGAGAACCAGCAAATACCACCTCTGGCTGGCCCCAGAGTAGGGTGGGAATGGAGATTTTGCAGTATCCCTCCCCTGCCATGCCCACCAAGCCACGCCCACCAAGCCACACCCTGCCCACCAAGCCACGCCCACAGAACTGGTAGTAAAAAAAAAATGGAATTTCACCACTGCATCACCCCAGTCTATTTTTTCTGTACTGCTGATATGCTGCAACACATACAAGATTACATATTAGGAGCCGAGGTGGCGCAGTGGTTAGGGTGCAGTACTGCAGGCCACTTCAGCTGACTGTGATCTGCAGT
The DNA here is from genome assembly GCF_009769535.1 of Thamnophis elegans. NCBI lineage: Eukaryota > Metazoa > Chordata > Lepidosauria > Squamata > Natricidae > Thamnophis > Thamnophis elegans. The sequence continues at coordinate 47,734,588 of NC_045555.1, read as the reverse complement.
TCAGCGGTTCAAATCTCACCGGCTCAAGGTCGACTCAGCCTCCACCCATCCTTCCGAGGTGGGTGAAATGAGGACCCAGACTGTGGGGGCGATATGCTGACTCTGTAAACCGCTTAGAGAGGGCTGAAAGCCCTATGAAGCGGTATATAAGTCTAATAAATAAATAAATATCTTCAGCAGAAAATCTCCAACTGCCCGTAAATTCTCTATGCTTTTGTAAGGCATGAACTGTGTATGTTCAAAAAGAAACAGAGGAGTAAAGCTACATATTCAATATTTAATCAGGCCACTGAAATAACACTGTAGGTTAAAAACATATACACACAACAAAGAGATCACCCATACTCAAAACAGACCCTTACTTAAAACTGCACATATATACATTTAATTTCTTACATCCTGCCTTTTCCCCATTAAAAAAAAAAAAATTCACAGCAGCTTTAGGTTGAGCTGTCCCAGAGTCACCCAGTTAGAGCCAAGGTGAAGTGAGGACTTGGATCTAAAAACAGATCTCGCTTGAAAAATAGCATCTGTACTATCCTAGTTAAATGTCCTGGGTGAACTGGGCAGTTTAATATGCGTGGTTTTTGTCAGTCGTGAAGAAGAGTCTCTTGGCAATTAAATCTCCCTAGATGTTTAATTTTATCTTTCACTACAAACGAAATTATTACAGTATTCAAATTCTGTTTCATTTTCCTCCACTTATCGACTATCTGCTGTTTTGCCAAACAAGATGAAGGAGGAGCCATCAGGAAAATGATCACAAAATCTGCTTCGTAAAGTATCTGAGGTTCAAACTGACTATTGGAATGATAGTACACAAAATTGTCTGCTACAACATCCTAGCGGTCGACAACTTCTTCAGCTTCAACCGAAATAATACATGTTTATGTTTAATAAACTTATATGCCGCCCAATCCCGAAGGACTCCGGGCGGCTTACATAAAAGAACAATTTAAAAAGTACTAAAAAGTTTTAAAAAGTAAAGAAATAAAAGCAGGTTAAAAACACAACACACTCAACCGTAGTGGGGCTGGACCTCATTCAAGAGGTCAACAGCCCCAGGCCTGCCGGAAAAGCTAACTGTGCCTCTGAAAGCAGGAAAGAGATACCCCGTCCTTTCAAGGCTTGCGTATAGGACGTTCTTGGCAAGTCATGATGGATGGACTATTAATCCATCTCCCTATATTGCCTGTCAATCTTGAATACTGACTGAGCGTTCAGGTCCTTGCATTAACTGGACTTTTTGAAGCCGCGAGAGTAGGGAGGGTCCGGAGCTCTGGGCCTAAATAATCGATACAAACTCAAGGTCAACCGCTCCAAACTCGATAGCGGAAAGTACCACTTCAGAGAGGTCAAGGCCTGGAATGCTCTACCTGACTCCATTGTTACATCCTCTAACCCTTACAGCTTCAACCTTAAACTGTCTACCGTGGACCTCACCCCATTCCTAAGAGGTCCGTAAAGGGGGCGTGCATAAGCGCACCAGCGGGCCTTCCGTCCCTGTCCTACTGTCCCCATTTTTTAGTATTCATTTCCTTTGTTTAGTATTCATTTCCTAAGAGCCAAGGTGGCGCAGTGGTTAAATGCAGCACTGCAGGCTACTGCTAGATCAGCAGTTCAGCGGTTCAAATCTCACCGGCTCAGGGTTGACTCAGCCTTCCATCCTTCCGAGGTGGGTAAAATGAGGACCCAGATTGTTGGGGGCAATATGCTGACTCTCTGTAAACTGCTTAGAGAGGGCTGAAAGCCCTATGAAGCGGTATATAAGTCTACTGCTATTGTTCCTGCCCATGTTCATACTTATACCTGCTGTCTTGTACATGTTTGACAAACTAAATAAATAAATGGTAAGGGGAAAAAACATCTGCAGCATAGAACGATGGTTAAGAAAAGCTGGAAGGGAAGACTCACTAGAAACAGTATTGGAAGTTACGGATGAGCAGGGGAGGAGCCCTACTACAAACATTGTGTTGAGCCACGGAGTCCTCCGCACGGGGGACTTTTCTTTACTAATCTACGAAAGTGCAAAGCTAACAGATTAAGTCTCCTTGTAAATTCTTCCAACAGGGAGATTCACTGTTATGATTTATCTCTTCTCCTAAAGACGAAGCTGCTGCACTGAACAAAGGTTTTAGCTGATTCAGACGGCAGTTTCCGCCGAATGAGATGGCCTCTTTATTAGGGCAGGGAGCAAGCAGCAAGCAGTTTTCCTCCAGGGGTTCCTTATTTGCTCTGCAGTCTTCATCAGTGAAAGAACTCAATTAGATCCCTCTCAGGGGATGCTAACTGTGCCTCTGAAAGCAGGAAAGAGATACTCCGTCCTTTCAAGGCTTGCGTATAGGACGTTCTTGGCAAGGCATGATGGATGGGCTATTAATCCATCTCCCTCTATTGCCTGTCAATCTTGAATACTGACTGAGCGTTCAGGTCCTTGCATTAACTGGATTAGATGCTACTTCCTTTAACTGGAATCTAATATATGGACCTGGACTGCAGAGAGATTGGCGGGAGGAGGGAGCAGCCATGCCGGGCACGAGCATTATGAGGTAACCTCTTTTGTACATCTGTTGTGATGTACTTAACACGATGCAGCTTGCACTGGACCACTGAGATGTCTTCTTCAATGGAATTCGCACATATTTCTCTCGATCAGCCTTTTTCCAAGTCGCAGTCAGCCGTTCGGCCGATTCTGACTTTTCATGAGCCAATGGACTTTTATTTTGTCAGAATTGGCTATCAGAAACAGCTTCCTGGGATTTATTTAGGAGCCGAGGTGGCGCAGTGGTTAGAGTGCAGTACTGCAGGCTACTTTAGTTCAGCAGTTCAGCAGTTCAAATCTCACCGGCTCAGGGTTGACTCAGCCTTCCATCCTTCCGAGGTGGGTAAAATGAGGACCCGGATTGTAAACCGCTTAGAGAGGGCTGAAAGCCCTATGAAGCGGTTTACAGAATCAGCATATCGCCCCCACAGTCTGGGTCCTCATTTCACCCACCTCGGAAGGATGGAAGGCTGAGTCAACCCAGAGCCGGTGAGATTTGAACCGCCGAACTGCAGCTTAGCAGTCAGCTGAAGTGGCTGCAGTACTGCACTCTAACCACTGTGCCACCTCGGCTCTTCACCCTCTTTTATCTCACACAAACTAAACTGTGCTGTCTCTTGTTCCTCTGGAATGCAGCCCTTCCCTCATGGGAATCTGGGCAAGATTCCATCACAAGTCACTTCTCCAAATATATTGGATTTCAATCCTCATCGTTCCCAGAGAAGTTTGCAGAAAGCTGCTCTAGTCCGAAGCAGGAAGGGAAGAGGGAACTGTAAAAAATAGAAATAGTGTATTGGTACAGTTAATTTGCTGTGGCTGGATATAGCCCACATGCACACCTTACTTTGACCCAAATAATATATGATTCATTCAGAAATATCAAAGAACCATTCAGGCTTCAGTTACATGCCCTGGCGAATAGAACAGCAGCATGATAAACATGCAACTGGAGCACACTGAATGTAATTCTTTAGGTTTATAGATTACTGTGACTTCTTCATTGATAAGCAACAATGATGGATGACTCCGTGGTTTACAAATCACAATAATTGGGTCCAGGCTGTTTATTGTCTGGTATAATTGTGCTTCTCCGAGTGTCTCTCTGTATTCTGGAACTCCAGAATTTAACCCCATGAAAAAAGACAAGGAGATTTGATTATGTGAATGCATATATTAATTCTAAGAAGCTCAACTATGGGTAACCCTTCACACTTTTTACGTGGTCTCTGTGCATCATTGGCATGTGTGGGTAAAGGCAAGCTAACCTTAGGGGAAAGGCAGGAGCAATCCTCAATGGAGGATAGTAGTTAATAATTCAAAAGATACATTGGCCTGAGTTCTGATAGCCAGACAGTAGTAAGGAATGAACAGCGGAGACAGAGACATGCTACTATCTGATGTAGGGTCAAGAAGGAATGCCTCGGTATAAAATGTTAAAGAAGAACATGCTGGTATAGAGGCTCCAAGACCTTCATCTGACTGGCTGCCCATGCCTTTTAATAGGTAGGAATATTTTGCATTGCCTAGTCTGGTAAAAGTTAGCAATAGCAATAGCAATAGCAGTTAGACTTCTATACCGCTTCATAGGGCTTTCAGCCCTCTCTAAGCGGTTTACAGAGTCAGCATATTGCCCCCAACAATCCGGGTTTTCATTTTACCGACCTCAGAAGGATGGAAGGCCGAGTCCACCTAGAGCCGGTCAGGATCGAACTCCTGGCAGTGACCCGAGCCAGCCTGCACTACTGCATTGCGCCACCATGGCTCTTGACTAAAAGTCATTGACTAAAAGTTCCAATGAAAGAAACAAAGTTGGTTCTTCACCTCAGCTTTTCATTGACGTACTAAAATGTATCTTGCTGAGGATGTGGCCCAAAGGGAGCACATAGCAATAGCAGTTAGACTTATATACCGCTTCATGGGGCTTTCAGCCCTCTCTAAGCGGTTTACAGAGTCAGCATATCGCCCCCACAGTCTGGGTCCTCATTTCACCCACCTTGGAAGGATGGAAGGCTGAGTCAACCTTGAGCCGGTGAGATTTGAACCGCTGAACTGCAGATAACAGTCAGCTGAAGTGGCCTGCAGTGCTGCACCCTAACCACTACGCTACCTCGGCTCTAACACATGTGCCAAAAGCACCTGTTTCTCACCGAAAGTGTGCCTCAGCACAAGAGATTCTGGCAAAGGATCCTCCCACTACAATATACCCAGAGAAGATCAAGAATAAAGTACATCAGAAGCAGGATTCCTGTCAAAGCTACAAGCATAGTTTGTTGAATAATGTATTATATTATCTCAAAAAGCCGAGTTTCCATAAACAACAATGGGTGCAGAACAAATAACACATCCTGTACTCTCTCTAGTGATAGCATCAGGTCCCACTGAGGCCGGTAAGTCTTATTGCCAAGTAAATGTTTATAAGGATTGCAGCCTGCGTTGTAGAACTAATGAGCAGCAATTCCCTATTCCTAATTATTCCTAATTGTTAATTCCTCATCTTGGATGATAAGGAGGGCATACAGAAGCCTGCAGACAAGGACCTTAAATATTAAGGACTTATCCATATTGCTATTCACAGACCAGCAAGCAGGGATGCGATTCTACTTGTTCAGACCAGTTTGGATAGCTCTCACAATCAGCTGGGAGCAGAGGTGGGTTCCTACCAGTTCAGACCGGTTCGGCTGAGTAGGTAATAATTTGTAATTTTAATAGATTTGTGTGCCGCCCAATCCCGAAGGACTCCGGGCGGCTTACATAAAAACAATGAAAAGATTAAAAAAGATTAAAACACAAGACAGTACAATTTAAAAACAGAAAAAACACAACATGCACTCAGTTGTAATGGGCCTGAAGTTCAGTCAAGATCAACAGCCCCAGGCCTGCCGAAACAGCCAGGTCTTAACAGACTTACGGAAGGCCAGGAGAGTGGGGAGGGTCCGGATCTCAGGGGGTAGATCGTTCCAAAGGGCCGGGGCAGCTACAGAGAAGGCTCTCCCCCAAGGAGCCGCCAGACGCCATTGTGTGGCTGACGGTACCCGGAGAAGGCCCGCCCTGTGCGATCTTATTGGACGCTGGGAGGTATGTTGCAGGAGGCGGTCATGGAGATATCCAGGTAATAACTCGGCCGGCCACATCCCTGAACCAGTTCTATTGGTGGCGCAGTAGATGCCACCACATTGTTTTTTGCTTCTGTGATTGCACAGAAACTTTTTTTCACTACTGCGCACGTGCGAAGCGCATCCCTGAGCAGACCAGCAGTAACAGAAGCCAGAACCCATCTGTTCTGACCCCCCTTCTTCGCTCGTTCACAGACGACAGTCAGACAGACTTAAAGGAAATAACTTCATCAGTCCTGGCTCACGCTGGCTGCGAGCCCAAAAGAAACATAAATAATGTCTCTGGCAAAAAGGTTACGCAGCAGAATGCAAAAACAAAGAGCTAATTACAGCAACACCAGGTTTACAGAAAGAAAGCAAATCACTTATCCAAGTGTCTCTCTGAATCAGGGTTACAGAAAGCAAATCACTTATCCAAGTGCCTCTCACAAACAAACCACGACCAATGAACGACGAACCACTAACGAACAAATGAACGTTGACTTCTGCAACCAGCTTCATGGCACCATCAGTCCTTTTGTCTCCAGAAGACCACACCAACGAGCCCCAGCTGCATTGTTATTCCTGCCTCCCAACTCAACTCACAGCAAACTTCTGCTGAGTCACAACACCATCCATGGCTGGGAGCGAACCGATTTGCTCCAATGATCAAACTGGGTCCACCCACCCAGCCCTGCGCTAGTCTGTCCTATATTTCCTTTGTTTGAAGCTCAGCTGATAGGCACGGCAGAGCGATTGCTGCACCTCAGCTGTTTTACATACAGTAGAAGGTAAGTTTTAGAGCTGTTTTGAAATGAAGTGCATGTGCGCAGGGCACACTTTTGGTGTGTACATGTGCAAAGCGAGCGAAGCGCACACTCAGTGAACCAGTTGCTACACTGGTGGAATCCCACCACTGCCAGCAAGCATTTGTGGTGGGCAAGAATGGAGGACGTTGCTTTGAATCGAGCCATCGCCCACTGCAAATGTCACTCCAGGGCATGTTTCCCTGCTCTACTTTCCAAAGGCAGTTTTCTTCCTTCTCATTTGAAGGACCAACAGGAAGGTGAAGAGGTGCCTCTGGTAGACTTACTTTGATTTTTAAGCCCAGCAGAAAATGAGGGTTCTTGGGGAAGGAAACATAGGGATTAAAAAAATTCTGCAGGGTTTCAAACCTGCAATTTTAAGCAAGCATAAGAACTATTATGCTATTGTATAAGAGCCAAGGTGGCGCAGTGGTTAAATGCAGCACTGCAGGCTACTGCTAGATCAGCAGTTCAGCGGTTCAAATCTCACCGGCTCAAGGTTGATTCAGCCTTCCATCCTTCCGAGGTGGGTAAAATGAGGACCCAGATTGTTGGGAGCGATATGCTGACTCTGTAAACCACTTAGAGAGGGCTGAAAGCCCTATGAAGCGGTATATAAGTCTAACTGCTATTGCTATATTGCTATAACTATTGCTATTGCTATCTAGCAATAGCTATAGCTATTGCTATTGCTATCTAAAGCTTTAAAGCAGTGTTTCTCAACCTTGGCAACTTAAAGAGCCAAGGTGGCGCAGTGGTTAAATGCAGCACTGCAGGCTACTGCTAGATCAGCAGTTCAGCGGTTCAAATCTCACCGGCTCAGGGTTGACTCAGCCTTCCATCCTTCCGAGGTGGGTAAAATGAGGACCCAGATTGTTGGGGGCAATATGCTGACTCTCTGTAAACCGCTTAGAGAGGCCTGAAAGGCCTATGAAGCGGTATATAAGTCTACTGCTATTGTATTACTTTGAGAGGCTGCCAGTGATGTAAGTGTCCTTCAAGGGAGACTGAAAAAGAGGCGACATCTGGAAGATGGGAGGCACAATATTACCATAAAACCCCCACCCCTTTTATTAAAATCCCTCTCCCCAATTACTTCCTCCTGTCCCACCAGATCCCAGATCCAATCCCAGCAGGAATTTGGCATGTCTAGTTTAATGAAAAGGACTAGGGGGTGACATGAAAGCAGTGTTCCAATGTCAAAGGGGCTGTCCTAAGGAAGAGGGGGGGGGTTCAACCTATTCTCCAGAGTACCTGAAAGCAGGACAAGAAGCAATGGATGGAAACTAATCAAGGAGAGAACCAGCCTAGAACTAATGAGAAAATTCCTGACTATTAGAACAATTAATCAATGGAACAACTTGATTCCAGTGTGAAGTACCCGTGGTTCGCCTATGAGGCCAATGTTGAGAAAAGACACAGACACGAGCTTTCTCGGGATGAGGCGACCCAGATTGGGGTCTGGGAGCCCCTTTTATTGAGATAGGACAAAGGCAGGAGGAGCAATCAGCATGTGATTTAAGACAGCCTGTCAAACTACAATTGCTAATCTACTGCTCAGGGAAGTTCTGTCTATATATGGTCAAATCCTGGGCGTCGTTGGGTAAGGCACATCTAGAGTGAACTATCAGGATGTTATGTTTTTTAGGAGTTTGTTTTTTCCTGTGTGGTTCAGCGTGGCTGTGCATGCCCTGTTATGCATTGGGCCATGGGTGACCGCCACACCTACACAAGGAGTTATATGACAACATTCCAGAAGTTGTGATTGTTCCAACACTAGAGATTGTACAACCATTTGTCTGAAATGTATAGGGTTTCCTCCTTGAGCAAGGAGTTGGATTAGAAGACCTCCAAGGTCCTTTCCAGCTCAGTTATTCTGTTATCTAGAGGGCATGCTATGGGCTCTAGCATTTAGGGAGCTACAGAGGACCACGTGCCTCCTCTGCATAAGGAATTTTTGACCTTTTAACCCTTGCTTAACTCTGCTCGAGTGATCATAGAGTAAATGAGGCACGTGGTTCTCCCGCCTCCTCCTGCAGAGGGCACTTTTTAAGAAGCTTTTTTAAACAGTTAAGCACTAAGTAGAGTCATCCACTGTGACTCTGGCAGCAACTAGCTTAGCCTTTTTCCTTTTACATTGTTTTTTTCTTTTCATGATGACAGCGGTGAGGCCCTGCCTCTCCTGCCTCCCCTGACAGCACGTCCCTGCTCTGGACCATACTCCAAGGTTGAGGTCAATTTTGCAAGCATGAAAATGCCTCTCCCACCCCTCACTCTTACTCTGTCCCTCATTTTTACTCTCCTGAAAACTAGGGTCCCTTTCGAGATGCTTTTGCCACCCTCATGGACAGATTCTGCCTCCTTTCTCCCAAGGCCATTCTCACCTACCATTACAGGAGCAGCAAAGGCACGTCCAGATTCGACCTTAATCTTTTTGACTTGACAAAACAGATAAAAACATTGACACCATTGGAAGACTAACAGCTACGCTATTTATTCTATTTCGCCTGCATACTGCCATAAAGCACAGCAACTTCCTTCAGGGCACAACTCAATAAATGCACATACAATGAAAATGTCCATAGGAAACTCCAACCCTCCCCCACCCCAAACAATTAAATTACATATTTTTTTCCCCCTCTGCATAATTATCGGAAGTGCAGAACCTGATGTCTCTTCAAACCACGTGATCCTTGGCACAGTGGTACTGAATCCTACCAATCGCCATCTGCTGTCAGTACAGATGCTTTCCACCGAAAAGGCACGGCGGGTCAAATGCTTCTAATAGAACCATAATGAACAAGTCTTATAAAAATGCATTGGGCCTTTTTCCACATTCATGCCTGGGAAAAAAATATAGCTCTCCCAGACAATAGCAATATATGTTGATGCCTTGGAAACCAGGGAGCAATAAAATAAAACTGCATATTAATTAAGTGTTCTTTCTCCGCACTTCCAAGTTCGAGATGTTTGTGTTGAATTTAGTACTCAGAGGTTTCAGACACATTGACTCATAAAAAGAATAAATGTGGGTTTAGTATGTATCAACACACACATATATATACCATTATGCAAAATGGCTCATTATGCAAAAGTGTCTATTTCTTGATGTTCAGATAATGAGTGTCAATTGTTAGGGAACTAATGCGGCATCATCCAGACAGGGGAAAGCACCATTGGCAGGATGGCAGAAGTACAAAGGATCTGTAGATGAAGAACTTGAAAGGAAGAATCCCAAAAATAATCTAATGGGAGCTGAGTACAGCCAGCCCTTAAAGAACACTGATCGCCTTTCTGAACAAAATGTAAAATATAACCTTTTCTTGCAGGTGCATTCTAAAACAGGGGTGTCAAACTAGTAGCAGTAGCAGTTAGACTTATATACCGCTTCATAGGGCTTTCAGCCCTCTCTAAGCGGTTTACAGAGTCAGCATATCGCCCCCACAGTCTGGGTCCTCATTTGACCCACCTCAGAAGGATGGAAGGCTGAGTCAACCTTGAGCCGGTGAGATTTGAACCGCCGAACTGCAGCTAGCAGTCAGCTGAAGTGGCCTGCAGTACTACACCCTAACCACTGAGCCATCTCGGCACTCAAAGCCTGCAGGCCAGATCCAGCCCACGTTATATCTGGCCCACGGGACCAAGAAACAGAGAAGGACCATCCTGTGGGGCCTCAGCCTGGCCCAGGCTGACCAGGCGCTGATCTGCAACCTGGGGGGGGGGGTTTCCATCTGAGCTGGACCACAGCCAGCCTTGGATCCTGCCCCACCCGCTGGAGACTCCTGGATTCCCTCCCCAACCGTGCCTGGCCCCCACGGGCGCCTCCCACGTGAGCGACATCAAGCTGGCCATGTCCCCAGACCATGCCCAGTTGTCCACGACCACCCCAGCCACGTCCCTCCCCCCCCACAAGCCCCTGGAGGACAGCCACAATGCTCATCCGGCCCTCAATGAAATGGAGTTTGACGCCCCTGCTCCAAAACGTTAACATTAAAAAATGCTAATTTTTATAACGCATCATCTACGTTATCTTTAAGTCCCGCAATTCCTGTACCTTTAAAGTGGCCACAGATCAATATAATTATCCTCCCATTGCAAGTAGCGGAAAAAAGACTGGGATCCAGTAACTGCTTTTTGCAGGACACATTAAGCTATTATTGTGGTTCGGCTTCCTGTAACCAAACCATGGATCAGGTTGTCATTAAGGCAAAGTGTTTTAATCCAATTGTAATTGCAGGGAAACTAAAGTTGATTGTGTATGTGTGTGGGGTGGTGGTGGTATGAGAGATCCTTTAAGACAGTTTTTTCCTCTGTCTTGAAAGTGGGTGGACTTCAACTCCCAGAATCCTCCTGCCAGCACGGGATTCTGGCCCCTTAAGAGGAGGAGTGATGGAGTTCAGAGACACCAGGAAAAATCTCAACCTAACTCTGACTTGATTTTGATTGGTATAAGTGTGAGGAGCTGCTTTTTTTGGGGAAAAAACAGTTGTAACCAGGTAGATAAACTCCCCATTCCCATTTCCCCAAGGGTCAGCTCATATACTTGAGATTCATTCATTCATTCATTCATTTATTCATTCAATTCATTCATTCATTCATTCATTCATTCATCCATCCATCCATTCATTCCCCCACTCACAGTTTACTCATAAAGTATCCATGCCAGTGTTTCAGCTGTCTGGTTCAGCTGCACCTGGGCATTTTCAGGAATATGCCAGCCTCATTCCTCCCAGGCCCTTGGCTGACATGCTAACAAGAGTATGTGTGGACACGAAAGAGAAAAGGGAATAAGTGCTATCTAAGTGCTATTGCTAAAGAGGGCTAACAGTCAATTACTAGGACCACAAGCTACAATCCTATCTTGGTAAGTTTCTTACTTGGAGCTCAGCTTCAAAGCTCAGCTGGAGGGCCCAAAGAGCAAACCGGGGAGAACCACACTGAGGCTGCCCCTAATTGCAATAAGGACAAGGATTTTGAAGGGGGGCAAAGGTTGTATGCCAATTTACAAATGTTAAGACTTTTATTTATTTTACTTCTTTAAGATTTATTTACTTGGCCATGTCATCTTGCAAAGTCTTGGAGGGTGGGGTTAACCCGGAGCAACTGCCCATTAGGATGGTAAGTGCTACAGTAAAGCATTGGGCACACAATAGTTATCTTCTATACCCATGATAACAATAGCAATAGCAGTTAGACTTATATACCGCTTCATAGGGCTTTCAGCCCTCTCTAAGCGGTTTACAGAGTCAGCATATCGCCCCCACAGTCTGGGTCCTCATTTCACCCACCTCGGAAGGATGGAAGGCTGAGTCAACCTTGAGCCGGTGAGATTAGAACCGCTGAACTGCAGAACTGCAGTCAGCTGAAGTGGCCTGCAGTACTGCACCCTAACCACTGCGCCACCTCGGTATCCTTCCCCTGCCACGCCCACCAAGCCACACCATGCCCATCAAGCCACGCCCACAGAGCCGGTAGTAAAAAAATATTGAATCCCACCACTAGTCCATGTACACATTCGAACCTGATTGTGTTGTTCCTCTGTGTCATATAATATATGTGGGTGTGTACATAATTTTGTATTTATTTATTTATTCTCTCTTTAACAAAAACAGTTCAAAATATACTTAAAGAGAAAGTAGAAAGTTAATAACGTCTTTGAATTGAGCTCCTCCTTGCTGGGCTAGCTATAAACAATTTGTATCGTTTCTGATCTTGATCATAAGCTCTCTGAAATTTCCTAGACCCATGTTTATTTTGAATATAGTCAATCCATTTTTTCCCCAGTCTCGTTGATA